>NC_073307.1:77135060-77241651 GCF_027595985.1 Sorex araneus
GTAGTGATCTTGCACACAGGCATGGGTATACCCTGAAAAAAATAGATTATTCAATTATCCTACCAGAATAACTAAAAGAGGTAGATATTAGATATCTCTATTGTCAGAGGAGGCACCAGAAACTCAAAAATTCTTAATGATTTTTGTCTCTATGAGAAGTACCTCATTCTTCAAACTCTGATCTCTGATTCAAAAGATACTTTTTTTTTTTTTGCTTTTTGGGTCACAACCATCGATGCACAGGAGTTACTCCTGGCTCTGCAGTCAGATATTACTCCTGACCGTGCTCAGGGTACCATATGGAATGCTGGGAATTGAACCCGGATTGGCTGCATGCAAGGCAAATGACCTACCCGCTGTACTATCGCCCCAACCCCAAAAGATACTATTATTAATGACTGCCAAATTAATATAAAAGCTGAAGTTTCTTTCAAACAGAATAGCTTTGAAATTGAATATGAGATTCTAATGCACTATTATAGACACTAAAATATGTTAATTCATGGATTTTTTATCATATGTAAAGTGGAAAATATAATGTTTCTTAATTTATATAAGGTAAATTAAAATTTGATTCACACACTAAAGTAGAAATAGATTTTATATCAGTTTCAACTGAAACTCTTTTTTCTACCAGTATCACCTAGCTCTTGAAGTAATGCCATACAGACAGTTCCAAGGGGTGGAGTTGCTGGAGTTTGATCTCTGGTAGGATCACATAAAGAATTGGCCCCAGTTCCCAAAGCACCACACCACTTAAATTTTTTTAACAAGGAGAAAAACATTTTACTATTATAAAATACCACAGATGTTAGTGTTTGATGACAAATTCCTGGCATTGATGACCACGATACCATGAGTATTTCTAGGTTCAGCCCTGAAGTCGCCTGAGAACTGCCAGGTATGGGCCTGGTGATCCCTAGCACCACAAGGATTGAGAAGCACCACATCCTTGGACTCTATCATGAACCCATCAACCCAGTGACTGAGAATCATCAGTTTCCTCAGGCTTCTGGAACAATTCTTGAAAATCCACTACACACACAAATGGGAGAGGTGCCTGGTCCTTAGAGGATTCTACTCTCTGAGAGTAAATGTTTCGTTACTACCTATGATTCTTTACAATGCCAGTGTGATGTTTTGCTACATTGTTATAACAAAATTCCAATTCCTACTTCCTACACTGATCTACTATATTCCTTTTCATTTTAATAATTCTTCCTCTCCACGTAAACTGCCCTACAACCCCTTCCAAGTAAGTGTAATCATATTAATCCTATCAGTGTTTGTGAAAAAAAAAATGTTTTCACAGAGTTAACCACCATTGAGCTATCTACTCCCACATTGCCACATTGATATATATATATGTGTGTATGTGTGTACACATATATAAACATATACATATATATGTAATATTTTCTAGTATCTCTTGTAAAATGAAAATATAAAAATAATAGTAAAGGAAAAAGTCAAAACACTGAAGTCAAGATTTTTGAGGTATATCTCATGGGGTCATTTGGATTAAGAATAGGAGTTTCTTAGTATGGAAACTGTAGTATGTGAGTGTAATCACATAGGTGTAAACTGATATTCAGAACCATTTTAAAGATCCTATCCTTTCTGAGAAGAAGTGGATATTATCTTTGATCTCAGTATAGCACAGCTTGAGTTTCCCTCCCCACTCTGAGCACAGTCCCTGCAGCAGAAGACCTCCAGAAGCCAGACACAGCCACGCTCAAGGCCCCTCTCCACACGTTCAGACAAGCCTCACGCATAAAGGAACCAGCAGAGGAACCCAAGTGTGTGGGACCCAGGGCTGAGATCTCCAAGCCTGCTGGGATTGGGACTGGGCCTTTCTGCCCATATCCCCCATTTTCCAGTAGCTAGGCTGTCACATCCAGAAACTGCCTGCGGCGCTGTGTAATCCAATCAGCAGTCAACATCCAGAGACTATAAAACCAAGCTCCAGAAATGACATCTTATAACCTAGTTCTCCCTCTCGGAGAACCTGGCAAGCTACCGAGAGTTTCCTGCCCACATGGGAGAGCCTGGCACACTCCCTATGGCATATTCACACACCAAAACTAGTATCAATTATGTGTCTCATTCCTCTGACCCTGAAAGAGCTTCAAATGCAGCACAGTTGGGAAGGACAAGTAACGAGAGACATCTAAAATCTCAGGGCTAGGACGAATGGAGATGTTACTGAGACTGCTCGAGAAAATCTACGATCAATGGGAGGATGATGATGATGATGATGATGATGATGATGATGATGATGATGATGATGATGATGATGATGATGATGATTGTGCTTGGCCAAGGACATTCAGAACTAAGAAATATGAGAGTTAACCTTTTACCTGTAAAGAAAACATGGCAGAAGGGGATCTACAGAGAGTAAAATAAAGCTTAAGTCTCAATAGCTGTAGACATCAATTTTAGTTTTAATTCTGGTTTAAGTTCTTTTATTTAAAGTGAAAATATCTGGAGATCAGAGACAGTACAATGGGTAAGGTGTTTGCCTTGCATTCAGTCAACCCAGGCTCAACATTCGACACTACATATGGTCCCCAGAGCCCTGTCAGAGTGCTCCCTGGGTGCAGAACCAGGAGTAAGCCCTCAGCACAAACAGGTGTCTCCAAAACACACACACAAATATACATACATATATAAATACACAAATGTCCCAAGATAACACATTTTGTCTTTCATTAACATCCTTGTAGGCTCTTCCATTACATGTTCCCTAGAATGTAGCTTTACTTGTAGCCAGCAAGTAAATCAGCAGTGCACTTTTCTCTAAGGTCTAGAACAAATTCTACTTGTTTGTGTAAGTGTTCTTAACTGTTATTCTGAAAACATTTCCTTTCTTTCTTTCCACTGCAATTTTCTGAGTTTTTGCCTGATGTTAATTTTATCCTACTTCAGAATTGAAAAAAATACCTTCACATATCCTAACTGGATATTTAGAACAATATTTCTCAACCAAAACCCATTGGGCCCCCCTGTAGAGCCGCTAAATCCTTGTGAGCTACAAGGATGTTAATGAAAGACATTAACATGTCTTTTGTGTGTGTATCACTTCTGTGTTTATGTACATGTCTGTGTGTGTTGGAGAGATCTGGCTGTGTTCAGGGCTTACTCCTGGTTCAAGGGGCTACTGGTTAAAACTGCATAAATATCTTTGTCCACAGAAAGATACAAGGTAAATAAGAGAACCATAGTGAGAAAAAGATTGAGAAACATTTTTAAGAGCTGTATGCATGAAATCACTTTATCAAGCTCCAGTAGACCCTGAGGAAAAAAGAAGTTTTTGTTCATGAATTTATAGGAGAAAATAAAAATATGTTGAGAGTTAGGCAAATATATTTCCTCAAACTTTATACTTTTAAACTTTATACTTTTTTCCAAAAAAGTAAACTTTTAAGAGTTTAGAATATGACAATAATTCAAGACAATTTTATGACAAGTTTTTCTTACTTAAAACTTATCTTGGATATCAACCAAATCTATAGTCACATTGTTATACTGCCAGAGTAACTCAACTATGTTTAAAAGGTAGTCTGTCCCTAGGAAATGGTGCAGAACAAACCAAATAGTAGAATGATTACTGGCTCCTAGGTGTCAAAGACTATGAATTCAATCTTGAGACTACAAAGTGCATCCTAGGATACCAGTCACTTTAGAGATGCAATCTGGTGTGGCACATACAACACTCATCTGGGGATCAAAAAAAGAGTGTATAATAATAAAAAATAAGTATGGAAATTTCACCAGATGCTATTTGAATGTGTCTCATGGATAGGTTAACTTTCCATTCTGTAATACTTGGCTCTTGGTCCTTATAACTCTTTTTACCACAACCATGTCCCTTTGATTTTCACCTATAGGATGAACTCAGTTTCTATGACCATGAAGTTGCAGTCATAAAATATCTATCAATTGATAAATGTGGTATTGTCAAACAGTGATACATTTTTAAATAAAAATGAATAAAGTACTGAAGTAAAATGTTTAAACCTCAAATATTATACTCAGAGGAAAGCTGTGGAGATATATCATCAGTGTAGAAGATATGCCTTACATCAGCCCAAGTTTTATCCTTACAACCATCCCCAACACCAGACCACACCAATGGAGCCAGAGGGTCTCCTGGATGCCTGAACACTTCTGGAGAACATTCACCCCACAAAATTATGATCATTTAATAAAATCATTAATGTTATATATGATTCTATTTACATGGAACACCCAAAATAAGGAATTTTTAGAAACAGAAAATAGATTAATGACTGCCTAGAATTAAAGAGGATGGGAAGGTGTAGGCAATGACTACTGATAGGTACTGTTTCCTTTGGGGGGTGAGAAAAATGCTCAAAAATTGATTTGAATTTTTTATATTTTTATTGTTGCATGACTCTTTCGATCTATCTCAGTAGTGTACTGTACATATCTAGATTATATCTTTAAATATGTAAATTTTCTTTAAATTACATCTATGTGAGGCCATGATAATGTCTCAAGAGTAAAGTACCTGCCCTATATGGAAGAAATCTGGGTTTATCTCCAGTATTGCAAAGAAATAGATCGACCTAAAGAAAATTACGAAGTAGATGATAATACAGGGAGGAAATGCAGAAAGAAAACAGAGAGGGAAGTGGAGGAAAAGAAGAAAGGATGATAGGAGAGGAAAGAGGGGGAGAAGAAGTGGGTAAAGGAGGAAGAGAGAAAAGGAAGGAGGAAAGTGGGAATTCCAAAACTGAACAGCAACGATGGCAATCATGTATTTTAACTGACTGATAAAATTGAGTGTACTCATTTCTTTTAAAAGTCATATTTAATGAGGTCAACCTATGGTCAGAACCAGTAGTCATGAGAGAACTTACATTATGTAAAGTAACAAATACTATAAACCAGTGCTTTCCTTCATGTTTAGTTTTAAATGCTAAACATATTACACTACTTAGAAAATTGAAAAATCAGGTTTTCAGAGTATTTAGTGTTTCCTTTGAGATTAGCCAAGATCCTTTAAGAGACTAACTAAAGCTCAACAATTTTGCTATACAGCTAATATTTTGTCACTTGTATCACTTGTATCACTTGTCACCCTGTTCCTCATCAATTTGCTTGAGCAGGCGCCAGTAAATTTTCTATTCATCCCTGTCAAGTGCTAATGTAGCCGAATGGCGTCTGCTCACTCCAAAACCATGTGAGCCTCAAACTGTTCATTTAGGGTCTTGACGAAGAAGTCTGACCTTATAGCTGGGCAGCCAGACATTCTTTAGATGTCCCGTGGAATCCAGTCAGTAACAACTCAAGTCCAGCAGCCATCTCCAAATTGCATAATGTGTCCGGCCCATCTGACCCTGAAGTGGTCATCAAAGCCCTAGTCAAACAGGGCATTCAAACTCAGTACATCAGGATCCTCACCAGGATCTCACCATTCTACAAGGAAGTGATCATCAACGTAAAGTGAGGGGTTTGGCAAGGCAATACCATTTCAACGAAACTCTTCAGTGCCACCCTCAAGAATGTCATGTGATGACTGAAATGAGACAGAATGGGAGTGAAGATAGATGGTTAGCAACCTCTGTGAACCACCTCTGCTTCACTGACGATATCATTCTAATAACACCAAACATTAGCCAAGCGGCACAAATGCTGGCCGACTTCGACCATGAGTGTGGAAAGTTCGGATTGCAGCTTAGTTTCATGAAGACAATGTTCATGAGAAATGGACAAGTTCCTGACATTCCATTCGCTCTCAACAGAACAAACATCTCCAGATATAGCAGTTATGTGTACCCTAGATTGAGAACTCAACATGACAAATGACCTGGCACCTGAGCTGTGCAGGAGGAAGAGAGCAGCATGGAATGCTTTCAAAAGCATCAAAGAAGTTGTTAAGAAGATGAAAAACCTCTGGCTATGGGCACATCTTTTCCACTCCACCATTATTCCTGCATGAACATATGCCTCAGAGACCTGGGCCCCATGAAAACAAGATGAGAACACTATTTGGGTCTCCCAAAGAGGAATCAAAAGAAATATGCTCTGAATATTACATTTCACTGAAGTAAGATAAGTAATCCGGAGTTCCCACCTCCATCGACGATCAAGAATTAGGGACGCTGTCTCACTTGCCAAGGCATCGAAAATCAGATGGGCCAGATATGTAATATTTTGCCATCTTTCCAAAACGATTTCTCTGAATACTTAACAATTTTATGTTATGGTACTTTTCCCAACATGGTTAACTTCACAAAGTCAACCTACGTACTATCTGTACTATTAGCTATATCATAGGGTTTTGCTTTTGTAAATTAAATAAGTTTTAACATACATAAGGGTGTCTTAAAGGGAAAATAATTGATTATACAAGGGAAAATTTCAAAAAGCAGCAAAAGCTTATTCCCCAGAAAATGTACATTCAATCTGAGTTTGAAGTCATTATAATATGGAAGTTATTATAATATGAAAAATTATATCTAATATTCATAAATTCAAGGGAGTTTCGGAAGTAGCCAAATAAGTTAAGTGTACAATCTTGGGGTAAGAAATCTGAGGCTATTATGTAAGTTAATGAACCTACATTAAGGCTAAAAAAAGGGGATGGAGAAAATAATATAACCCAGTGGGTTATTGTTTAAGTCAAGATACTAAAGGACAAACTGAAGTATAATTAAGATTATGTTAGGTGACTGTTTAGGAAAGATTTAGTTGAAGGAAAGTATATGGTAATGCAAGACAACACTTGGAAAATTGAAATTAGGAAGGTCAAAGGCAAAGATGAGCTACTGTGAAACGGAGCTGGAAAGGAGCTCCAGTGAGTGAATTGTGCTACCAGAAGGAGTATAGAGAACAGATGGCAGAAAGCAGGTCATAAATAAACACCACATAAACATGGTAATGTTGTATTATCAAACCTTGAAGATGAAGCATTGTGTCAGTATCTAGTGAGTGACATTAGTGAGCAGTACTTGTCCAGTCTAATATCACCCTTTAGAATAAGCATTACTCATACCATTTAGAGAAAACATGCTTCTGCATGTTCCAAGATGGTAATTATTTCCAAAAAGAAAGTTAGGGCTTGAGAAAGAACACAGATAGGGCACTTGTCTTGCACATAGCTGATCCAGGTTCAATCCCCAGTGTACCACTTGGACACTGTGGTATGATCATTTGGACACTGCCAGTAGTAATAACTGAGTACAGAGCCAGGAGTAAGCTTTGAGCAAAGCTAAGTGAAGGGCAAAACCCAAATTAACTAATTAATTTAATTTAGTAAATAAATTGAAGTTCATTTCCTATAGAAAATTTATTTTATCTAGCTATCCCTGAATTCAGTCATTTTCTAATGACTACATTTTATAAATGTAAAAAAAAGTCCACACATTTTTATATTATCATATGTAGTTTTATGAAAAAAATAATACTTAATGTTTTAAAATATACTTGTTTTCCGGCACCGGACCACCCCAGGTGGGAATGGGTTTCATGCCTGTTTCCCCTGGCGGCTCATTCGCCACCGCCATCTTCCAGAGGCCTAGGGACAGCCAGGGAGGATCCCAAAGTGATGAGGAAATCGGGGACTCCTGGGATGGGGTTGGAGCCGGCCCTTCCCATACACTCCTGCCCCTATGATACCCCGAGTTGCCTCCCATGAACAAGCCCTCTGGTTTCTGATCGAGCTGCTTATTGGCCATGATCCCAGAGACTCAGAAACAAAGCTTAAACACGGCAGCTTTTGGCAGAAATCCCTCCTGATTTAATTATTAAAACTTCAGAATTCCAAAATTGTGCGGCCCCAATAGTGGCCGCACATTATCATATGCAATACATAATCAGCAATAGAAAACAAATTGTCTAATGTTGCCTTTTCTGCAGATCTGAGTGTTGGTTTAAAATCCCAAATAATAATGGTGGGTTTAGTGTCAAAATATTGAATGTAATCAAAGTAGAGAGAGAGTAACGTGAAATTGTCTGCCACACAGGTAGGGGGAGGGTATGAGATAGGGGGATACTGGGTTTCTGGTGGTGGAAAATGTGCACTGGTGAAGGGTCGGGTGTTTCATCATTGTTATTTTTATTGAAATACCATGAAAGCAGTTACAAAGTCAAACTGCTTTGTAACTGCTTTCATGGTATTTCAATAAAAATAAATAAATAAATATAAATAAAAATAAAAACAAAAACATTTTACAGGACAATTAATGTATGCTCATGTTCACAGCAATATTATTCAGAACTGCCCACTGTTTGTGCACTGAGCTGTATGATTTTAAATGCTTAAAATAGTAAATGTAATGTGTATTTTGCCATAATAACATTTGAATGACAACAACAAATAAATAAATAAATAAATATACTTGTTTTAAAATATACTCCATTGTTTCCTGAAAACGATGCACACAAACACAGACAATGAAAAAGAATAAAGAAATAATCCCCAAAACTTTAAAACAGTGAATAAAAGAGACATGGGCAAAGGGGCAGAGAAAAAGAATCCCAATGAGTTTCACACGACGGTCTCAGGTGATTAATCTGCGTTTTGTTTAGTTCTTATGGTGTCACTGGTGAATCCACAGTATCTGGTAGCTTCTGAAAACTATTACTTTTAAGATAAGGCAGTGAAGCATAATGAAGTGAATTCAAGCTCCTTTCTCAGTAAGTAAAAGACTTGATTTTCAAATATAGATGTACCATCACTGTATCATTGTCATCCCATTGATCTTCGATTTTCTCCAGTGGGTACGAGTAACGTCTCCATTTGTCTTAGCCCTAAGATTTTACCGACTCTCTTTACTCTTCTTCCCAGAATTGCTCCATTGGAGGTTCTTTAAGAGTCAGAGGAATGAGACCCATCATGGTTACTGTTTTTGGCATATCGAATACACCACGGGGAACTTGCCGGGCTCCATCGTGTGGGCTCTCGGTACCTTGCCAGTTTCTCTAAGAGGAAGAACTAGGTTATAAGAGGTCGCACAGCCACGAATGCAGCCGAGACTCTCAGGGAGCATTGTTTTATAGTCTTTGGATATTGGCTGTTGATGAGATAATATGGCACAGGGGCAATTTGTGGATGTGGCTATCAAGCTACTGGAAAATGGGGGGTCTGGGTGGAGGAGGGGGAGTCCCAGTCCCAATCCGAGCAGGCTTGGAGATCTCAGCCCCTGGTCCCACACACCAGGGTTCTTCTGTTGGTTCCTTCATGCGTGAGGCTTGTTCGAGTGTGTGAAGAGTGGCCTTGGGCATGGATAGCAACACAATACTAGTAGGAACTTCAACACTGGTTTATCAACTCTCGATAGATCAACCAGACTCAAACTTAACAAGGACATACTTTACATGAAGTAAGAAATGGAAGAAAGGTGCTTAGTAGATATATACTAAGGTCACTTCATCCCCAAAAAGCCAAAATCACAGTCTTCTCAAGTATTCATGGGACATACTCCAAGGTATACCACATGCTGGACAAAACATACCAACACAAAATTTAAAAAGATAGAGATATTATCAACAATCTTCTCAGATCATGACGTGCTCCAAAGTGAAGTGACTTACACACACAATCAAATAAAACACCTAAAAATTAAATAGCTCACTACTGAACAATGAGTGGCTTAGAAAGGAATTCAAAGAGGAAATCAAAGATTCCTGAAAACAAACAAAAATGAAGACAAGAGTTACCAGAACTTATGAGACACGGTAAGAACTGTGTTAAGAATAAAGTTTATATCTCTACAAGCATTCCTCAGGAACAAAGAGTGAGCCCATATAAGTAACCTGATCTCACAGTTTAAGATATTGGAGAATGACCAACAAAAGGAGCCCACCCTGGGCAGGTGGAAGGAAATAATAAAACTTTTGAGCAAAAATTAATGAGATGGAAGCCCCCTCAAAAATCTTTTATTTTTTGATCAATAAAACTGGTTCTTTGAGAAAATAAACAAAATCTATAAACCTCTAGCAAGAATCACAAAGAAAAGGGGAGAGAAAAATCTAATAAACACAATCAGAAACAAAAAGGGAAACATCACAAAAAAAAACCTGCAGAAATTCAAGAATATCCAGAGATTTCTTTGAGAATCTTTATGCCATGAAACAAGAAAACCTGAAGGAAATGGATGAATTCCTGGATTCCTATAGCTCCACAAGGCTGAACCATGAAGACCTGGAGTATCTGAACAGACCTATCTCCATCGAGAAAATGAAATGGTAATAAAAAATCTCCCCAAAAGGGGGGAGGTATATCGTGATTCTTGGTGGTGGAATATGTGCACTGGTGAAGGGATGGGTGTTTGAGAACTGTATAACTGAGACTTTAACCTGAAAGCTTTGTAACTTTCCACATGGTGAATTAATAAAAGAATTTAAAAAAATCTCCCCCAAAACAAAAGTACTGACCCCGATGGATTCACTAGTGAATTCTTCCAAATAGTTAAAGAGATTTTACTCCCAATCTTTCATAAGCTTTTCCAGGAATTTGAAGAAACAGGAACATTTCCAAACAGTTTCTATGAAGCTAATATCACCCTAATACCAAAAGCAGACAGAGATACCACAAAGAAAGAAAATTACAGGACGATATCCCTGATGAACACAGGCGCAAAGATCCTTAACAAAATTCTAGTGAACAGAATCCAGTGACTCATCAAAAGGATTATATACCAGGATTCTGTCCATGGATTAGGATGGTTTAACATTTGTGTCAATAAAAATAGTCCATGATATCAATAAAAGGAAAGATTTAAAAAATCATTCAATAGCGCATAGAAAACATATGACAAGATCAAGCACCCGTATATGAAAACTTTCAGCAAAATGGGCATTGAAGGAACTTTTCTCAATATAGTTAAAGCCATCTACTACAAGCCCATGGCAAGCATCATTCTCAATGGGGAGAAACTAAAAGCCTTCCCTCTAAGATCAGGGACAAGATGAGGATACCTGTTCTTGACACTCCTATTCAGTATAGTGCTGGAAGTTTTTGGCATAGCAGTTATGCAAGAAAAATATATCAAGAGCACACAGATAGGAAAGGAAACAGTCAAGCTATCACTCTTTGTGGATATGATACTATAGTTAGAAAATCCTAAAAACTCTACAAAAGAGGCTCCTAGAAACAATAGGTTTGTATAATAAAGTAACAAAGTAATTTTGGCTACAAAATCAACCCAAAAGTGCATGGTTTTCCTATATACAAATAATGAGAGAAAAGAAAGAGATATTTCAAAAACAATCTTGTTCGCAATAGTGCCTCAGGAAATCAAGTACCTCGGAATCAGCTTTTTTTTTGAAGTAAAACAGATTTTATTTGGAGGTTTTGAAGGGAAGGAGAAAGTGAACATGGCAAAGACTGGAGAGCGATGTTCTCAAGAGAGAACCCAGGGTTCTCCAAGACTGAAGAGAGCCCCTGCACACATCACAGCATTAGGTATGAAAGCGTTAAAGGACACATCTCAAAAGGGAAGATGTAGACAACACATGTGCTCAGAAACTACATGTGCTGGGCCACATGGGAGAAAGAAGCACATGAGCTATGGCAGCATATGTGCTCAGCTTAACTAAAGAGGTGAATGATATATACAAAGAAAATACAAAACATCACTTCAAGAAATAAGAGAGGACACTAGGAAATGGAAAAATATACACTATTCTTGGATAGGGAGTATTAACATTGTCAAAATGGCAATACTCCCCAAAGCACTATACAGATTTAATGCGGTCCTCATAAATATACCCATGACAATTTTCAAGAAATAGACAGAACACTCCTGAAATTCATATGGAGCAATAAACATCACGAATGATTGGTGCATCACCTGCCCCAATTTCAAACTGTACGACAAAGCAGTAGTAATTAAAACAGCATGGTATTGGGCTAGACACACACCTGCAGATCAATGAATAGAATTGAATATTCTGTCACAGACTCTTACATATATGGTCACTTAACTTTGATAAAGGAGTAGGAAATGAGAAGTTGAACAAGAAAGCCTTTCAACAAGTGATGTTGGGAAAACTAGACAGCTGTAGCATTGTAGCACTGTAGTCCCATTGTTCATCGATTTGCTTGAGGAGGCACCAGTAACATCTCATTGTAAGACTTGTTATTACTACTTTTGGTATATCAAATACGGCATGGGTAGCTTGCCAGATTTTGCTGTGCGGGCGGGATACTCTCAGTAGCTTGTCGGGCTCTCCAAGAGGGACAGAGGAATCGAACCCAGGTTGGTCGCGTGCAAGACAAACGCCCTACCTGTTATGCTATCGCTCCAGCCCAACTGGATAGCTACCTACAAAAAATGAACTCTGGGGCTGGAGCGATAGCACAGCGGGTAGGGCGTTTGCCTTGCACACGGCCGACCCGGGTTCTAATCCCAGCATCCCATATGGTCCCCTGAGCAACGCCAGGGGTAATTCCTGAGTGAAGAGCCAGGAGTAACCCCTGTGCATCGCCGGGTCGCCGGGTGTGACCCAAAAACAAAAAAAAAATGAACTCTGACCTATGTTTAATGCCAGGCACAAAATTCAGATCAAAGTGGATTAAAGACCTCAATGTCAGACCCGAATGCATAAAGTACACTGAAGAAAATGTAGGTAAAACCCTCCATGACATTGAAGCTAACGGCATCTTCAAAGATTAAACACCACTGACCATAAAATTGGAAACAAATCTAAACAAATGGGACTATAATCTTCTGCACCTCAAAAGAAACAGTGACCCACATTCAAAAAATCAAAAGCAACCAGTGTTGGCATGGATGTGGGGAGAAAGGGATGCTCCTTCACTGTTGGTGATAATGACCACTGGTCCAGCCTTTTTGGAAAACAATATCGGCATTCCTTCAAAACCTAGAAAATAAGCTTCTAAATGACCCTGTACTAGCACTTTTGGCAATATGTCCCGAGGTTGCAAAAAAGCACAGTAGAAATGACATTTTCACCTGTATGTTAATTGCAGCACTTAACCAGAATAGCACAATAGATTCTGGTTAGCACAATAGCCAGAATCTAGAAACAACCCGAGTGCCTAAGAACAGATGACTGGTTAAAGAAACTTTAGAACATCTACAAAATGGAATACTAAGCAACTGTTAGAAAAGATGAAGTCATGAAATTTGCTTATAAGCAAATGATGATCATGGAGACTATCATCCTATGTGAGATGAGTTAGAAAAAGAAGGACTGTCATAAATGACTGCACTCATTTGTGGAATATAAAATAACATAATATGAGACTGATATCCAAGGACAAGTAGAGACAGGGGCCAGGCACTCCATGGTTGAAAGTCTGCCTCATGAGCTAGGTTATAAGGCAGTTGAAATAAATAAAGATTGCTCAGGATGTGTGCTGAAAGAAGATAAAGGACCAAACGTGATAAGCTATCAATAACTGTATTGCAAATCATAATGCCCCCAAATATAGAGAGAATGAGGTAAATTGTCTTCCATAGAGGCAGGGGAAGGGGTGAGATGGGGGAAGATACTGGGGACATTGGTTCTGTAAAATGTACACTGGTGGAGAAATGGGTGTTCAATCATTGTATGAGTGAAACTCAAACATGGAAGCTTTGTAACTGGATCTCACAGTGGTTCAATAAAAAAAAAGAAAAGAAAAATATAATTTTTCTCACTGACTTTCTAGTTTTCAAAACTTGTCTCTTTTCAGAGCTACTTAGAAAATATGGATACTGTTGGTATTACCTACCATTACTTTCTATATTTCCAAAAAAGTCAATTTTATTTAATTTTCTATGATTCATGTAATTGGTACCCATAATATATGACCTGGGGGCTTTTAGTAGCAGTATTGGGCTTTTCTCTCATACCAATAATAGTTAAGTCTTAGTTATTATATTGGGATTTTCTCTCATACCAATAATAGTTAAGTCTTAGTTCATTTTTTTGCATCTAGCTTTCTAGTTTTCCCAGCACCACTTCTTGAAGAGGCCTTCCTCACTCCACTTCATATTTCTTGCTCTTTTGTCAAAGATTAAGTGATCATATACTAAAGAGTCTGTGTCAGAATATTCAACTCTGCTCCATTGGTCTAAGGGTCTGTTTCTATCACAGTACCATGCTATTTTAATTACAACTGCTTTGTAGTACAGTTTGAAGTTAACGCCAAGCACAAAAGTCAGATAAAAATGAATTAAAAACCTCAGTATCATACCTGAATCCATAAGGTACATGAATGAAAATGTAGGCAGAATTCTCCATGATTTTGAAGCTAACAGCATCTTCAAGGATGAAGCACCACTAACCAAGCAAGTGGAAACAAATATGAACAAATGGGACTACAGCAAACCAAGAAGCTTCTGCAGCTCAAAAGAAACAGTAATCAAAATACAGAGAGAACCCACGGAATGGGAAATATTATTTACTCAATATCCATCAGAAAAAAATAATATCCAGAATATACAAGACACTGGTAGAACTTTACAAGAACAAAACCTTCAACCCCATCAAAAATGGGAAGAAGAAATGAACAAAAACTTCCTCCAAAAAGAAATACAAATGGCCAAAAGACACATGAAAACGTGTTCTTCATCACTAATCATCAGGGAGATGCAAATAAAAACAACAATGAGATATCATCTCACACCACAGAAACTGGCAGTAATTCATTCAAAATAACAAGAACAACCAGCACTGGCGCAGATGCAGGGAGAAAAGGACTCTCATTGTTGGTGAGAATTCCGACTGGTCCAGCCTTTTTGGAAAACAACATGAACATTCCTCCAAAAACTAGCTGTTAGAAAAAATGAAATTTGCTTATAAATGGATGGACACGGAGAGTATCATGTTAAGTGAAATTAGAAAGAGAGGAACAGGCATAGTTCATGACTGAACTCATTTGTGAAATATAAAATAGCATAATATGAGACTAACATCTAAGGACAGTAGAGACAAATACCAAGGATATAAGGACATATGTAATATGTCCTTATACATATAATATATTATAATATAATATAATAATGACATAATACAATATATAGGGAAGTAGAAACAAGGCCAAGACAAGGATCGCTCCATGGTTTGAAATCCTGCCCCATGTGCTGGGGGAAAAGGCAGTTGGGATGGAGAAGGGACCACAAAGTCAATGATGGTTGGAGGGATGGTAGATTGTGGCCTCTTGGTATCTCTATTGCAATCATAATGCCCAAAAGTAGAGAGAGAGTAATAAGGAAGGTGCCTGCCTCAGAGACAGGGATGGGATGGAGTAGGAGAGGCGGGAGGGATACTGGGCACATTGGTGGTGAAAAATGTGCACTGGTGGTGGGATAGGTGTTCGATCATTGTATGACTGAAACTCAATCATGAAAGCTTTGTAACTGTATCTCACGGTGATTCAATTAAAAATATTTTTAAAGAATAGTTCTTTGACTCGAAGGGTCTTTGTCCCCAAAAACCATGTATTGGAAACTGGAATAAATCATTGGATTAGGCAAAACAGTGAAACCTTGGGAGTAACTGGAAAGTAACCTGGAATATTTATGCACATGCCTCAGTTTTGGTACACAGCCAGCTTTGCCCTGCTTCTCAATGCTTTGCGATAAGCAGTCATTGCCAGAATGCAAACAGCTAAGGGTGCTACCTCTGTTAGGAGCTGTCTCTGGCCACAGAGATGTGCCCCAAAAGGGCAAAAGAGTTTGCAGCTGCTACCCACTCCTAAGAGAGAGCCCTGAAAGGCACAGGCTGCTCCTGCCCATTGAGAACATGGCAGCAGAAAGGCAACTGAGAGAGAGGGCAGCTAGCTGTCTAGACCACTAATATTAGAGAGAGAGCTTCTAAGAATGATGGGATCTCACTCTACAGATTATTCTCTTCTTTGGCTCCTTGGACTCTGAGACTCTCAGGCTGCTGGAAAGGACCAGGTGGTCCATAAGTGATAAAGAAATAGGTAAAACACTGAACCATGGCATGGCCATCAGGGGGTGAATTTCTGAAGCCTGAAAATTACGTAGAATCAGCAGTGTTTGATGGAATGAGGTCCAGGATATCAGATAGTGATGCTAACCGCAGTTGGACTAACAGCAAACAAACATATTCTCCTTCCTGGTGACTAGATCAGATGTGAACATGTCACTTAATTCTGGACAAGGATACATAATAAATCTATGAGCTAAGCTGCTACATCACAGCAGCTAAACTAGCTCCAGCAATTAACAGATGTGTCTCACATTGGCCGTGACCTGCTCAGCCAGTCTCGAGCCAGTGTCAGGACACCAGCCTGAGGAGTGGATCCTAGTCCACATCCTGTTCAAGCTATAGTGCTCTGCTGCATTGCAGCAAATTCTCTAGCTCTGCCATTTAATGTAGACCATGGTGGACCAAATGCAAGATTAAATTCACCCTCCACTCCTGGAATACTGAACCTCACAGCTACACATGCAGCCATGCAAGCCTTTTATTCCTCAAGCTTAACACTGAAAACGCCAATATCTCCATTGCAAACACATATCTTCAGGGTATTCATAATGCCTACCAGAGTAACAATGTCTGATGGGGGAAAATGGTAAAATCCTGTCTGTGATGTAGGGATGGTAATTAATTAATGATCAAGCAGTCAATACATCAAGAAGAATGGACACTTCTTAACATATATGTACCAATAGTGGTTCGTTAAAATATTTAAAAAAATAAGTGCCAATAGAAAAGAAGGAAGATATTTACAGTAATACAACTGTAGCAGAATTGTAGCAGACGAACATTCCTCTATTCCCACAGGGTAGATAACCTAAGCAAAAATTTAACAATGACCTTGAAAGGAAAAAATGGGAGACCTAGCAGAAATATAGAGAGCCATTCTCTACCCCAAACATTTCATACATGTCTCTCCAGTGCATGAGACATTCTTCAAGACAGAACATGTTCTGTGTCACAGAACTTATCTCCATAAAATCAAATCCTATAGACCATGTATCACTTGTATCACTTGTCATCCCATTGATCTTCTATTTGCTCAAGTGGGCGGTATAGACCTTAATATTTTCAAAATTTAAATCAATAATAAACAGAAAAGAGATAAAAATTCAAACACTTGACTACAACACTTGACTTTATTACTGATTCAATCCACTGATTGAAAAGAGATTTTATCCCTAGCATTCCATATGATCCCCCAAGCACCGCTAGGAATGATTCCTGAGTGCAGGACCAGGAATTATCCCTCAGCATCAATGGATGTGGCCCCAAAACAAACTGCTGGATTATAGTTCCAAGCATTTTAGGCTTAACATTTGGTTGTCCTTTCTTTTCCAACAGAGAGCTGAAACTACATCCATGAAGTCTCCCAGGGGTGCACCCAATTCCATCTGGACACTCCTAACCCTCTATGTTTATCTTCAACCTCTGCCTTGTGTTCTTCTTCCCCTATCTATTAGTCAACAAATCAGACATGGTAGTTTGTAAGGTCAAACCTTCTGATGATTCTGGATTTTGTGCATGTAAGTGAAATATTGCTTTACCTTCTTTATGCCCTTTGCATGTTTTTATTTAGAGCACTGTCCTTTTTGTATGAACACAGGAAGGCAGCTCATGCTATGCTTTTATAATATGGGAGTTAATTGACTCCAAATAATACTCACTCCTGGGCATCTGTCACATTTATTTGACTTAAGCCTCAGTTTCCTTTAGATCAACATTAGCTCCTTACACTTCAATAGGTGGGTCCCACCAAGGGACTTGGATGGACACTGGGCAAGCCATAAACTACCCTGACTTTGACATGGGACAGATTAAGGGCCATAAGAAGCATAAAAGTTAAGAGCACAGTCATGAAGCAAACTCTGTCATGACCCAAAAAGAAATAACTAAAAAAGTACCCTCTTGAGGTAAGGAAAAACTAACGTGGCCTGAGGACAGTAGTCTGGGAAATATACCGAGATGTCTCAAGGAAAAGTCACCCTTTACCATGAGTAAAGAGAGACCATTTTAAGCTTAACCTCAGTTATAGATCAAAAGTCTATATCTCACAATGTGTTTATACAAAATGACTGGAAATATTATTAAGAAGTAAATTAATATGGTGTTTAAATGGATTGTCAGTAAGGACAAAAATAGAACAATATACCCCTGGATGGAATGCCAGTCTTGGTAGAGCTCCTAGAAGAAATCTAGAGTACTGAATTCCTTAGGTGAAATATAGCCCCTTGTTATATCTCCTGGAAGGAACCAAAGTGATGGAGTCCCTAGATGGTATCCTGTCCTTGGGTGGATCTCCTAGAAAGGTTTCCCTAAAGGAGGGACTTTACAACTGTTCATTGATTATGTTAATGTTCAACCACATCTATGTGTAATTTCTTCTCTCCTCCAAAACCCATCACAATTTCACTATAATAATTCTTATTTAAATAAACTACCACAGCCTCTTGACCCACTCCTGCATCCATCAGCTGGAGGAAAGGGGAGGGGCCATCAGCCCGAATGCACCAGGGGATCCCCATCACAGTGGGATGGTGGCTCAGACACAAACAAAAAGATTCCTAGAAATAAAGACACAAACGAATACACCATATGGGACACAGCAAAACAGTGTTAAGAAGAAAAGTCATAGCAATGCAAGCATTAATTAGGCAGGCACCAAGAAAGAACTCAAACAAATAGCACAACTTAAGCAATTATAAAAAGACTAACAAAGGAAATAAAAAGTAATCAGAAGGCAGTAATTAATAAAATATAGAGCAGAAATCAGTGAAATGTAATTTTTTTATAGATGTCATTTCTACTGTGCTCTTTTGCATCCTCGGGAATGATCCAGGTTTGATTCCCAGAACCTCATAGACTCCTGAGCTTTGCTAGGTATAAATCTGGAGATCCTCAAACACCAGTGGGGTGGTCCTGATGGTCCTTGTCATTTCAGAGTCTTAGCACCACCATGTCATTGGTCTTTTGCATTGAACCAGTAGGTCAGTTAGATGAATATTATCAGGAATAATTCTCAAATGCTTGGGAACAACCCCCTCCTCTGGTTAACATGGAAACACCAAACAATTCTTTAATAAAAATTCAATAGAACTTTTTTTTAAAATTCTTTTATTAATTCACCATGTGGAAAGTTACAAAGCATTCAGGTTAAAGTCTCAGTTATACAATGCTCAAACACCCATCCCTTCACCAGTGCACATATTCCACCACCAAGAATCACGATATACCTCCCCACTTCCCCCCACCACCCCAGCCCCCCACCCCGCATGTGTAACTGGTAAATTTCACTTTACTTTCACTTTACTTTGATTACATTCAATATTTAAACAAAAAAAAAATCACTAGTATTGACTTGGAGTTTCTCCCCCCTAAAGTCGATCTGCTGAAAAGAAAGCATTTGGTAATTTGTTTTCCATTCCTGAGAATGAAGAGATATGAGGTCAGGAGGCCACACTAGCAGCAACATAGTTTTGGATTTCTGTGTTTTAGTATTTTAGTAACTAAGTCCAGAGAAATGTCTACCAGGAATCGCAACATTGTAAGCTTGTACCTCTCAGCTACTTTATATTCCACATATGAGAGCGATCTTTCTATTTCTGTCTCTTTCTTTCTGACTCATTTCACTCAGCATAATACTTTCCATGTTGATCCACTTATATGCAAATTTCATGACTTCATGTTTTCTGACAGCTACGTAGTATTCCATTGTGTAAATATACCAGAGTTTCTTTAGCCAATCATCTGTTTTCGGGCACTCTGTTTTTTCCATATTGTGGCTATTGTGAACAGAGCGGCAATGAACATGGAAATGCAGATGTCATCTCTACTATACCTTTTTGCCTCTCCGGGATATATTCCCAGGAGTGGTATTGCTGGGTCAAATGGGAGCTCAATTTCTAACTTTTTGAGAATCGTCCATATTGTTTTCCAAAAGGGCTGAACCAGTCGGCATTCCCACCAGCAGTGAAGGAGAGTCCCTTTCTCCCCACATCCACGCCAACACCGGTTGCTTTTGTTTTAGGGGATGTGGGCCAGTCTCTGTGGTGTGAGATGATATCTCAATGTTGTTTTGATCTGCATCTCCCTGATGATTAGTGATGTTGAACATTTTCTCATGTGCCTCTTAGCCATTCGGATTTCTTCTTTGGAAAAGTTTCTGTTCATTTCATCAGCCCATTTTTTGATCGGGTTGGCAGTTTTCTTCTTGTGGAGTTCAACCAGTGCATTGTATATCCTTGTTATCAACCCTTTATCGGATGGGTACTGCATAAATATCCTTTCCCATTCTGTAGATTGTCTTTGTATTTTGGTCACTGTTTCTTTTGAGTTGCAGAAGCTTCTTAGTTTGAGATAGTCCCATTTATTTATCTTTGTTTTCACTTGCTTGGCCAGTGGCGTGTCAGCTTTGAAGATACCTTTGGCTTCAATGTCGTGGAGGGTTTTGCCGACCTTATCTTCAATGTACCGTAGGGATTCTACTCTGATGTTGAAGTCTTTAATCCATTTTGATCTGATTTTTGTACATGGTGATATATGGAGGTCTAAGCCCATTTTTTTTGCATGTAGCCGTCCAGTTTTGCCAGCACAATTTGTTAAACGTGCTTTCCTTGCTCCACTTCACATTTCTTGCTCCTTTATCAAAGATTAGATGATCATATATTTGGGGGTGTATGTCAGAGTATTCAACCCTATTCCATTGGTCTGCAGCTCTGCCTTTGTTCCAATACCATTCTGTTTTAATGACTACCGCTTTGCAGTAGAGTTGGAAGTGGGGGAGGTTGATTCCTCCCATTTTCTTTTTCCCAAGGATTGCTTTAGCTATTCGTGGGGGCTTATTGTTCCATATGAATTTCAGGAGCGCTTGCTCCATTTCTTTGAAGAATGTCAAGGGCATCCCTATAGGGATCGCATTGAATTTGTACAATGCTTTGGGGAGAATTTCCATTTTGACAATATTAATTCTTCCAATCCATGAGCAGGGGATGTCTTTCCATTTCCTTGTGTCCTCTTTTATTTCCTGAAGTAGTGTTTTATAGTTTTCATTATACAAGTCCTTTACCTCCTTTGCTAAGCTGATTCCGAGGTACTTGATTTTTTGAGGCGCAATTGTGAATGGGATTGCTTTCTCAGGTCACTTTCTTCTTTCTCATTATTTGCATATAGGAAAGCCATGGACTTTTGGGTATTGATTCTATAGCCTGCAACTGTACTGTACGAGTCTATTGTTTCTAGGAGTTTCTTGGTAGAGGTTTTAGGGTTCTCTTGGTATAGTATCATATCATCTGCGAATAGTGAGAGCTAGATTTCTTCCTTTCCTACCTGAATGCCCTTAATATCTTTTACTTGCCTAATCGCTATTGCAAGTACTTCCATACTATATTGAACAGAAGTGGAGAGAGTGGGCATCCTTGTCTCGTCCCTGTTCTCAGAGAGAAGGATCTTAGTTTTTCCCCATCGAGGACAATGCTTGCCATAGGCTTGTGATAAATGGCTTGGACTATATTGAGGAATGTCCCTTCTATACCCATTTTGACGAGTGTTTTCATCATAAGCGGATGCTGGTTCTTGTCAAATGCTTTCTCTGCATCAATTGATATGATTATATGATTTTTGTCTTTTCTTTTGTTGGTATGATGGATTATGTTGATTGATTTCAGGATGTTAAACCATCCTTGCATCCCCGGGATGAATCCCACTTGGTCGTGGTGTATGATCTTTTTGATGGTTGAATTCTATTTGCTAATATTTTGTTGAGGATCTTCGCATCTGTGTTTATCAGGGATATTGGCCTGTAGTTTTCTTTTTTTGTGGTGTCTTTGTTTGCTTTTGGTATTAGGGAGATATGAGCCTCATAGAAACTGTTAGGGAGGGTTTCTGTTTCTTCAATTTCCTGGAAAAGCTTGAGAAGGACTGGCAAAAGGTCCTCTTTAAATGTTTGGAAAAACTTGCTAGTGAATCCGTCTGGACCAGGGCTTTTGTTTTTGGGAAGACTTTTGATTACCATTTCAATTTCCTGGATGTTAATTGGACTATTCAGGTACTCCAGGTCTTCTTGGTTCAGTCTTGGGAGATTATAGGAGTCGAGGAATTTATCCATTTTTTCTAGGATCTCTTGTTTCATGGCATAGAGATTTTCAAAGTAGTCTCTGATGATCTTTTGGATTTCATTGGTTTCTGTTGTGATGTCCCCCTTTTCATTTCTGATTCGACTTATAAGGGTTCTCTCTCTCTTTCTTTGTGAGTCTTGCTAGTGGTTTATCAATCTTGTTTATTTTCTCGAAGAACCAGCTCTTGGTTTCATTGATCTTTCGGATTGTCTTTTGGGTTTCCATGTCATTAATTTCTGCTCTAAGTTTTATTATCTCTTTCCTTCTGCCTGGTTTGGGCTCCTTTTGTCGGTCCTTTTCTAAGGACTTGAGCTGTGAAGTCAAGTTATTTATGTGGGCCCTTTCTTCCTTCCTGAGATATGCTTGCAGAGCTATAAATTTTCCCCTTAAAACGGCTTTGGCTGCGTCCCACAGGTTCTGGTAGCTCGTGTCTTCATTCTCATTTGTTTCTAGGTACATTTTGATTTCTTCCTTGGTTTCCTTCCTGACCCACTTATTGTTCAATATCGAGCTATTTAATTTCCAGGTGTTTGATTTGGTTTTCTGCATCTGTCCACGATTAAGTTTTATCTTCAGTGCATCATGGTCTGAGAAGATAGCTGGTACATTGTCTATCTTTTTGACTCTGTTGAGGTATGCTGTGTGGCGTAGCACATGGTCTATTCTGGAAAATGTTCCATGTGCACTGGAAAAGAATGTGTATTCCTTTTTATGGGGATATAAAGCCCTGTATAGATCTATTAGCCCTCTCTCTTCTATTTCTTCCTTCAAAGCCAGTATTTCTTTGGTGAGTTTTAATCTTCTTGATCTGTCCAGAGGAGACAGTGCGGTGTTGAAGTCTCCAACTACTATTGTGTTGCTCGAGATGTCCTTCTTAAGGTCTCTTAGCAGCTGTTGTAGGTATTTAGCTGGTCCCTCATTGGGTGCTAGACATTTAGGAGTGTTATTTCTTCCTGATGTACACATTCCGTGATTAATAAAAAGTGGCCTTCACTATCCCTTCTAATCTTTTTCAACCTGAAGTCTATGTTGTCCGATACTAGTAATGCCACCCCAGCTTTTTGAGGGAGTTGTTTGCTTGCAGGATTGTTTTCCATCCTTTGACTTTGAGTCTGTGTTTGTTCTGGCTATTCAGATGTGTTTCTTGCTGGCAGCAGAATGTTGGGTTCAGTCTTTGAATCCATTTTTCCAGTCTGTGTCTCTTAATTGGTGAACTTAGACCATTAACATTAAGGGAGATTATTGTTATGGGATTTTGTGCCATCTTTGTGCAAGGGTTTGTGTGCTTTTAGGGGTTGTTCTTGTCTTACAATAGCCCCTTTAGTGCTTCTTTTAGGTTTGGTTTTGAGTCTATGAAGTTCCTGAGCTGTTGTTTGTCCCCAAAGTAGTGTATGATTCCTTTTAGTTTGAATGAGAGTTTAGCCGGATAAAGTATTCTTGGTGAAGCGTTGATTTCATTGAGTTTTTTCACTATAGCCCACCATTGCCTTCGAGCTTGGAGGGTTTCCTCTGATAGATCTGCTGTGAGTCTAAAGGGTGCTCCTTTGTATGCAATTTCCTTCTTGGACCTTGCTGCTTGCAGTATTGTGTCTCTCTGAACGATGTCCATCATTGTAACTATGATATGTCTTGGGGTTTTTCTATTAGGATCTCTTTTAGCTGGCACTCTTCGGGCGCCTTGAATCTGGATGCCCGCATTGTCCAGCTGTGGGAAGTTTTCCGCAATCATTTTTCACTGTGTCTTTTTCGTTGGGGTTGGTTCCCTGTGGTTCTGTTAGTCCAATGATTCTAATGTTGTTCCTCTTGAAATCATACCCAAGGACTCTGATTCTGGCTAGAGCTATTTTGAGGTCTCTTGCCATGGTTTGTTGTTGCCTGTAGGCCTCTTGCAGCTCATCTTCATGCATCCTGATTCTGTCTTCGGCTGCAGTCATCCTATTGTTGAGGGCAGCCAGAGAGTTTTTGATTTTATGTACCGAATCCTTCATTTCTTTTTGAAGGTTTTTTATTTCTGCTCTCATTCATATTTTGTCAGCTGTCTGTTGTACTGTTTCTGCCAGGTCTTCCTTGAAGTTGTCTATCTTTGCATTGAGTTCATTGAACATGTTGAGGATTTCAACTCTGAATTCTTTCTCAGAGAGGTCAAGTTTGTAGGAATCGCCCCTTGAGGTTTCTGGACTCCTTTGTTCGTCCTCTGCTTGCACTGGGGATTTTCGCTGTTTCTTCATGTTGTTGTTGTGGTATGAAAGAGGGCCCTTGAAGATGAGTATCCTGTTTCCTTTTGTTGCGAAAAAGGATTGTGGATAGGCTCAGTTAATAGTGGTTGCCTTTTTACTTGCTGTTTTTAGATCCTGGTCTCCTACTGAGATGTTTCCTTCAATTCTTATGTGAAGTTTTGTGTTTTATTGACCTACTGCTTGCGAATAGCTAGGATATTAGTCTTGGATAGGATGTTAAGGAAAGTATTTGCCGCCGCGTGAGCTTTGGCCGCTGGTGATGAGGCCACGTCCACTTTTCTTAGGCCACGCCCCCTGTCAATTATGCCACACCCCTTTCCCACAACCCGGCATGGTCAAAGCGCCGGGTGCTCAGGGCCGCAGATCAGGCTGGGTCCGGAAGGGCGGGTCGAGGGAGCGTCACAGACCTTTGCCGGAAAACAGAATGGCGGGGGCGCTTGGGGTCGGCGTGCCTGCCACTAGGCAGGCAATCCGCAGGGGAGGGAAGCGCGGGTGCCGAAATGTAATTTTTTTAAAGTCAAAGAATCGTTGCCGGACCCGCCCTTTGTCGATATTTAAGCTCAGCGCCACTCGTGTGTGGCCTCTCCGCTGCTGCTCGAGCATGATCCCGGAGGCAACTGAACTACTTTGGACACGAGCAGCTCACAAAAATGCCTCCAGACTGTGAACTGAGCCACGGCCCCATGCGGCGCCAGCAGGGAAGGGTTTCTCTCTCCAGGCTTCTAGATCATACAAGCGCCACAAAATGGAAGTAAAAGCTTGCAGTGATGCAATTTCTGGCAGAATTTTTCCTGGACTTCATACAAAAATCCAAAACCATGCGGCCGCTGTTGCAGCTGTGCGACCTAATATCTCTTAATTGTTAGCAATGTGAAATGGTTCCTTTTTAGCAGGTCTGACTGTGGGGGGGAAACTCCAAACAATAATACTGAGTTTTTTGTTGAAATATTGAAGGTAATCAAAGTTGCAGCCATTTCTCTAGACTGTTAACTAAGCCATAGCCCCACACCAGCCAAAGAGAGGAAATATCCTCCTTTCTCGGTTCTTTTCCCGTTTCAGGGAGAAATGCGGAGTGACATCCACCATATTATGAGGTCTGTTAAGCAGGCACAAACTTAGTGGTGCGGGAAGGGGAAGGAAAAAAGAAAAACTATGTACTTGAAACAATGAGACACTTGGGCAGTCTCAGGCCAATACCAGCACACGCTCCGCCGAGATTCGACCCGGGTGGCCACACTTTTGTGCGGCCGCTTTACTGCTGATCAACCAGAATCCTGAGGCCAACTCGACTACTTTTGGTTCCAGAAACTGCTTACAGCCATGTCCCTAGACTCTGAACTAAGCCATAGCCCCACGCCATCCAAGGGCGGAAAATATCCTTTTTTCTCATCAGGTGGCGTGCAATCAGCTCAGCCATATTATGAGGACTATTTATTAAGCAAGCACGAACTTGGCGGTGCAGGAAGGAGGGAAAAAATTTATGTACTTGAAACAGCAGGACTTCATATCTCTGCATTCTCAGCAATGGAAAACTAATTATCAAATGCTTCCTTGGCAGTAGGGCTGTCTTTCCTGGGGGGAAACTCCAACAATAGTGAGTTTTGTGTTGAAATATGGAATGTAATCAAGGTAAAAAGAAAATTAAGTGAAATTTATCAATTACGCATGTGGGGATGGGGGTGAGGAGACGGGGATTGGGAAGTATACTGGGGTTTTTGGTGGTGCAATATGGGCACTAGTGAAGGGATGGGTGTTTGAGTATTGTATAACTGAGACATAAGCCTGAGAACTTTGTAACTTTCCACATGTGATTCAATAAAATAAATAAAATAAAATAAAATAAAATCATGAATCATGAATCACTGGGCTCATACTTAAAAAAAAAGTCAAAGGATCAATGATCAATAAGACCAAGATTGTTTTCAAAAAGAATAAACAATGCAGAATCTCCTGCCCCTGTGCCAGGCTGTCTTCACCAGGCCCCCTCAGAGGGGGGGGCAGGTTGAGTTTCCCTCCATGCCCCAAGCAGAGCTCCAGCAGCCAAAAACCTCCAGAACCCAGCCACATCCATGCTCAAGGCCACTCTCCACACACTCTGATGAGCCTCACCCATGAGGGTGCCAACAGAGGAACCCAGGTGTGTGGGACCCGGGGCTGAGATCTCCAAGCCTGCTTGGATCGGGACTGGCTCCTCCACCCAGATTCCCCATTTTCCAGTAGTTTGCAGTCACACACACAAACTGCCCCCGGGCACCATGTAATCTCATCAAGGCCAAGATCTAGAGATTATAAAACAAAGTTCCTGGAATCAAGCCGACACAGTTTTTCCTGGAGCACGCAGCCGATCTCTTATACTCTATCCTAGTGATGTATCTAAAGCAGCACACATGAGCACATGAGTTTAGTTTTAACATTCTTGCTTGTATTATCTTATATACTGGCTTAAAGGGCTCCAGAATGAAATCAACAACCTTTACACACTTCCCTCTTATTGCAGTGGGAAGATGCTTGCTGGGTGGGTGCGTGTTTGAATATTATCTGTAATGAGCCATTGTGAACTACTTTATGAAAATAAAACAGTAATCCTCACAGAGAGTTTCTATCATATAAGCAATCCTTATTAAAAATAAAAAGACAGAAGCATCACTAAAGTGTAAAACAACAGGGGTTGGAAAGATAGTACAGGGGATATGGAGTTTTCCTTGCATGCAGCTGACCCTGGTTTTAATCCCTGGCACCCCATATGGTCTCCCAAGCACCACCAGGAATAATTTCTGTGTGGAGAATCAGGAGCATCACTGGGTGTGACCAAAAAAAGCAATATATAAATAAATGAACAAATAAAACAAAGCTATCTTTCTGCTACATTTCTGAACAGATGCAGAGATTCTCAATGAAACAGTGTCAAGCAGAATGCAACAATACATCAAGAATATTGTACACAGTAATCAAGTAGGATTCATCCAGGTGATGCAACTATAATTTAATATAGCAAGTCAATCAAAGGAGTACACCCTATCAGTACAAGGAAGAGTACAAATCACATCACATCAATAAATGCAGAGATATCATTTGACAAGAGTAGTACTCATTTTTATATGATCCTCAATAAAATTAAAGTGCAAGGAAGTTTTCTTAATAGAGTCAAAGCCATTTTCTACAAACTCACAGCAAACATTATATTCAAAGGTGAAAAACTGAAAACCTTCCCTTGAATATCATGTACAATAAAAGGCTAACCACTCTGACCACTACTATTCAATATATTATCAGAAGTATATCCAGATTAGAAAAGACAGTCAAGCTATTAATATATACAGATGAAATAGTACTATGTTTATAAAACTCAAAAGACTACAGAAATTTCCTAGGAACGATAAACTTATAAGTAAATGTCAGATTACAAAATCAATGTGAAGAAATCAACACAACATAACATTTCTATATACAAACAATTAAATTAAATACAGAAATTTAAAGACAATAATCCCATTTACAATTTACCTCAAGAAATCAAATACTGGAATTAGCTTAACAATATAGGTAAAAGATTTATACAAAGAGAACTACAAATCATGACTTAAAGAAATAAAATAAAACACAATGAAGTCAAAACACACACCCTGTTCATTGATTAAAAAGATCAATATTATCAAAATAACATTTTTTCTTAAACACTATATAGATTATAGATTAATGTAGTCCTTATTAATGCACTCATGATATCTTTTAAGCACAAAGACTGGAAACTGGAGAGACCTATGCAACATAGCTTGCACACAGCCAATCCAGATTCAATTCCTGGTATCCATATAGTCCTCCAACTCTTGCCAGGAGTAATTCCTAATTGCAGATCTAGGAGTAGCCACTGAGTATTTCTGGGTGTGGACCATAAAACGAAAAAGAAAAAAATTAAAACAGAGACCAAATGCTAATGAAATATATATGGATCAATAAAACCTCTAGAATAACCTAAGGGGAGAAAAGAAAATGGGAGCCTTCTCTTTCCCCAAACTTAATATATACTTAAAGTCATAGTAATCAAAATAATGTGGTACTGGAATAAGTAGACTCTCACAGCAATGGAACAGACTTGCAAATTCTGAGACAGATCTTTAATCTTATAGATTAAAGATTAGCTATACAGACAGCTAATCTTTAACAAAGGAGCCAAGAATCTAAAATGCAGCAAGAAAGCCTTTTCAACAAATGGTGTCAGGAAAACTGGTTTGTTCACATATGTAAAAAAGAACTCAGACCACTACCTCACACCATGTGTAAATGTTAATTCAAAATGAATTGAATACCTTGATCTCAAACCTGAATCAACAGAATACTGTGTATATACTGAAGGGCCGCAGCGCTCAATCTCTCGCACTGCCCATGTTTGGTGGTCTCCGGCGCTTCCCCCGGAGGCCAATGGCAATGGGCAGGTGAAGGAAGGAAAGAGGGCCAGGCTGGCTTGTCTCAATTGCAGTTTATTCTAATCCCATCTTTCTTATCCTCTGATTCTCCCTCTGTTTCTCCCTATTCTCCATTCTACTTCATTCTCCTTCTCAATCCCACTTCAATTTCCTTCTGGCTCCCCCAGTGCACTCTTGCAGCCTTAGTTAAGTCCGAAAGCAGGAGGAGTTGGGATAATATTACACATAGGTGTGGTCATACAATCAACAGAGGTAAAGTCCTTCCCTCAGGAGAAACTTCTTCTGGGACAAATAGTCATTCAGTAAGATGACCCCCCCAAGACTGAAATTCCAACTATGGGTGTGTTTCTCCTTTCATTGTCCAAGAAACATATAAATATTCACAATATCAATCATTTTGTTGGCCTGGAGCCATAGCACAGCATGTAGAGTGTTTGCCTTGCATACAGCTGACCTGGGTTCGATTTCTCTGTCCCTTTCTGAGAGCCTGGCAAGCTACCAAGAGTATCCTGCCTCCACAGCAGAGCCTGAGAAGCTACTTGTGGCATATTTGATATGCTAAAATCAGTAACAAGTCTCACAATGGAGACGTTACTGGTGCCTGCTCGAGCAAATCAATGAACAATGGGATGACAGTGCTACAGTGCTAATCATTTTGTATGGATACAATAAGAGATACATTAAGCTTATAGGATTGCTCTCCTGGGTCTATCTCTGACTATAGTGCTTAGGCCAGATTAGTCTTTCCTAATCCTAGCAGGGTCCTAACCTCATCATTACTTTTGTATCATGACAGCCTTTGTCCATGACCATGCTCTTAACTTTTAGTTAAGTATTGTGGTGTTTTGTCTTGGCCCATTTCAATGTCAGGGTAGCTCACAGCTTGTCCTGGGTCCATTCAGTCTCTTGTCGGGACCCTGCTTTTGGAGTGCTAGGAACTAAGGGCAACTAAGGTTTAACTCAAGAAAGCAGATGCCCGGGAGTAAATATTATTCGGAATCAATTAACTTCCAGTAACAAAAGCATAATATTAACTGTCTTCCTGTGTCTATACAAAAAGAACATTGCTTTATGTTTTTTAAATTTTTTATTAGTGAATCACCATAAGGTACAGTTACAGACTTACAAACTTTTGTGCTTGCATTTCAGTCATACAATGGTCGAGGACATTAAAGTAAACTATTCAAAAGATATAAGGAGAGGAGAAAGGCAATATTAACTTACAAAACAAAGTTCAGTGTCCTTAGAAGGATCTGACGTTACAAGTTAACAGAGTCTGATTAGGGGGAAAAGGTGATAGACTGGTTGGGGAAGAGAGCACAGAGAAGTTACAGATAAGCACAGAGGAATGGGAGTGACTTGGGAGCACTGTGATGGATGTAACCCTATAAACCTAAGCTCCCTGTGGCAAGGGATATAGGATAAACCAATGTTATCCTACAGAGTGCGTTGAGGAAAACATTCAATTCATAACATTGAGTCGAGAGGCATCTTTAATTATTTAAGCCATTGGCCATGAAATTGGAAGCAGATATGAACAAATTGGGCTACATAAAACTAAGAAGCATCTACACTGCAAAAGAAAAATTACCAGAATGAAAAGCTAACCCAGAATGAAAAGGAAAATGGCCAGCATAAAAAGATAACCCAAGTCTGGGAGAGAATATTTTCTTACTACTCATCTGACACAAGATTAAACGTTAAGGTATATAAAGCACAAACTTAATAAGATATATAAAAAATAGACCCCATCCAAAATGGGAGAAAGTTATGAACAGAAATTTCCTTTAAAATAGACATGTAGGTGGCTAATATATTTATACATGAAAATATACTCGGCATTACTTATTATCAGAAAATGCAAATCATAAAAACAATTAGATATCACTTCATACAAATTATACTGGAAAACATCCAAAGAAACCAAAATCAACCTGAGTTGATATGATTGTGTGGTAAAATTCACTGCTGGTCGGAATGTCAACTGCTGGAATCTCTTCAAAACACAATATGAACATTTCTTAAAATCTATTGAGGTTTCGTATGGCCCAGCAATTCCACTTCTTGGCACCTATCCCAATGGTTCACAAAATATTCTGAAAATATATTTGTACTCCAATGGTCACTGTCATTCACACTAGTCAAAACTGAAAATCTCCCGTGTCCAAAAACAAATGACTGGATACAGTATGGCATATATACATAATGAAAGATTACTGGGCAATAAGCAAAATGGATTCTTGTCAGTTATTGAATGTCATTTGTTGCAAAGAGGGTTGATCTGAAGAGTATTGTACTGAGTGAATTTAGTTAGAGGAGAGGGGCAGATTCAGAACAATCTCCCTCAGATGTGGGATTTAAAGGAAAATAAAAAGGATATAATTTCCCAAAGGCAACAGAAACTGGGCACTGGTCTTTAGAAGGAAACTTACTGTGACTGGGCACAATGTGGAGCAGGATAGAGTAGGGGAAACAGAGGATGGTGGAGGGAAGCAGATGCTCTAGTGCAGGGCGTGGTGCTGCAATGTTTTTATTCATGTAACAGGGTGATTAACTTTATTGCAAATCACAGTGTTTAAAAAAAATTAGCCCCACACCGAAGAAATCTTTCTTCTGAAGAAAGTCTTCTGAAGAAATCACCAGGCTGTTGTAACTTTCTCTCTTAATGGATGTAAGCAATTTGTAAGCTTGATTGATGTTGGCAGTCATTCTAAAGCCAAGAAAACTAGACTTGGTATGAAAACAAAACAGGCTTGCAGAAACAGAAGTGAAGCTCCTTGGAGTTTGAAAACATTATCTAGTGACTGGTAAACAACACTGAATATCATCCATTTTCCTGGTGATCTCTTTTGTGAGCTAGTAAATTGTTTACTTAAAACAAATCATTTAGTACCTTCTTAAACTTCCTTCTCTGTTGCTTACTTCCCAAAATAATTGAATACCGAGAATGATTTAGCCAATATAGATCCATGGATTTAAAAAAGAGGCAGAATATGGTTAGAAGACTGTATGATTAATACCCAATCATGAACAATTTTCTAATTGTGCCTCTCATAGTGATTCCACCTTTTTTTTTTAAAAGAAGAGGGAGAATATGAGTGAAAAATAAAACTAAAATCTTGCTGCTAGAGGGTAGGAGATTTTCCATAAGAATAAAGTCATCTCCCTGGGATGAATACTCATAGTATTTTGGTACTGCCTTCATTAACTTAAATCAGTCGTTCTCAAAGTGTCGTTCTGGAATCAGCGGCATAAGCAACACCTGGAAACTTGTTAGAAATGCAAATTCCTGAGTCTCAACACAGCCCTAGTGAATCAGACATTCTAGGGTTGGTATCCCAGCCATCTGTGACTTAAAAGAAGCCCTCTAGGGGATTCCAATGTGCAAGCATAAGAGTCATTTCCCTAAATGTATCTAACAGTGAATTTATCTGCGTAGTTCTCAGTATTATTGATTAGCACTTGATTTTAAGTTGGAATTTAGAAGCTGCCATCTTTATCCTTAACCCTGAATATGGAAGTGCAAATCCTCCCAAGTACAGAATCTCGAGTTTCCCAAGTAGCTTTCAGGCAAACTGAAGTCTACACGTGTAGACCTGAAGCCAATTTAGGATTGAGTAGGACTCCCTTTATAACTAGCAAGAAAGAAAACATTGAAAAGTAGTGGTCCAGTCTGCAGAGTAAAAAATAATAGTTTAATTTGGTATGAGGCACATAGAGAAGTGTTTTAAAACTCTTTAATGACCACTTCTAGAGCAGTTTAAGTATAGTTCAGTGTAGCTAAGAGGCTCTTAATTAATACATCTTTTTCTTGTAAGAAATTTTAGTTTAAACTTTCTTTAATAAATTATTTAATATATAATCAGCAAAATTAATGATCTATGCTCCGTGAATATTTCTGTAAAAGCAACCTGCTCAGACAATTATTTCAATACTACTCTGGGAGTGCTGAGCATCATTAACACAGTGTGAGCCTGTTAAAGGGAAAGTATCTTTCACCCAGGGTACCTAACATGTGGTTAGTGTCTTGATAATTAACCCTCTGCCCTAGAAGAAAAGAAGGTAATTAGAAGCACAGGCAATTAACTCCCTACAGGTGATTTCCCTTGCATGTTCACTTCCTTACTAGAAAGGAGATTTCAGACAGATTTGAAGGAAACAAGAGACAGGAGTAGTGAGAGTATCAGAGTGCTAATGAGGCCACTGTGCCACCGGAAGACAATACTGCAGATCACCTGCCCTGCCCCTCAGACACCTCAGGAATGTCAGGAGCTATAGCTTTCTGGCCAGGGTCTGAAAATTGTCAGTCACTAGACACAGTGACTCCCATTTTATCATCTATAAGATGGTAATTATGCCTTCCTCTATATGCTGACATCTGGATTAAATGCTAAACTGTAAATAAAGGGCTTATAAGTTTATAGCGCTAAACTCATATGAGGTTATGCTTGTTCTTTTTAATCACCACTTAGATGGCTTTTATTTGGGGGGGCGGGGATATAGTTTCTATTTCTTCCATTATTGCACCTCAAGTTATACAGTATATTTCTCTCTACAGAAAATATCAATATGATGCTTTCCTTGTAATGGAAGAGAAAAGCATCTTATGTAAATTTTCAAAATATTGCAATTCCAAGTAACAATATTCTGAGCAAAGAGAGAAGTATGCTGAGGGTGCATCTCATTGAGATAAGTGTGATGCTGATAAAAAGGAATCATTGCCAGAGGGTATACAAATGAGTGAATAATTGAGCAGTGCCTACAATTATCCAGATAGTAGAAAGGAAAATAAAATGCATGCATGCACAGCAAGAAACATTTGGGAAGGGAAGTGCAGAGAAACTGAAAAGTGTAGGTCAGTCAAGAAATTTCAAATATTTAAGTGTCTTACTGGAATACAGTAGTATTGACTGAAGATTTGGGGCAGATAGTTTTAAGAGATAAGTTTAGAAATGAAAACAGACCACAATTTTAATGGCATATAATATATTTATACAGATGCACAATATACTCACATGTGTACAGATTTACACATAAAAATCATAGGAACCCGATATGAATCACAGACAATATCAGACATAATCTGATCAAAGTTTTGCCTCAGAATTTAGTTTGATTTGGCTTTTCATTAAAACTCTATTAGGTAAAAAATCCTTAGCTGTGTGGTTCACTGGATCTGTTCTACATTAGTCTCTGTCAATTCTTTGGATTTTTCTTTCTTTAGTGAGTAGAAAAGTTGATTAGAAATTAGAAGAGAAAGGAAAAGGAACTCCCCGTGTGGGGAGAAACTTAGTATAGGACTAAGTACTCTGCCAAATTCTGGTGCTCCACCAACTCCTATCTCTCCAGTCCCCTCTTTAAATCAATGCATGACTGAGATGAGTTTGAGATTTTATTCAGATGAAAATTATAAGTCATTTGAAAAAAGCTACCTTGGAACTGTACATTTAATCACTCTGAAATAAAGGTTTAGGAATTTGAGATAAGAGGTCAATATATAAATAATAATATAATCTTCATACATTAGAAAATTAACACCTGTATTTCTCTCTGAGGTAGCTGCGTAGGTGGTGTTAATAATGACTGAAAGACATGACAATTCAAGAAATCCAAGGCAGAGGTTGGGAGGTAACTAGAGAAAATAAATTGTTTAAACCTTTATGTTTGAGAAATCTAGAAAATATTCAAGCAGAGAGATCAATTGAAAGACTGGGATTGAGATAGAAATGTGGAGGTCGCCAAAGAAATAGTGACTGTCAATTATACAAGAGTAAAGGAGCTTTTTCAGAAGTAAATATCACTGCATCACTGCCATCCCATTGCTCATAGATTTGCTCGAGTGGGTACCAGTAATGTCTCCATTTGTCCCTGTCGCCTTCAGGATCAGGGGAATGAGGTCTATTATTGTTACTGTTTTTTGCATATCGAATATGCCACGGGTAGCTTGCCAGTCTCTGCCATGCCAGATTCTGCACTGCTCTTTTCCAGTCTCTGGATTTTGGCCGTTGATGAGATTACAAGGCACTAGGGGCAGTTTGTGGGTGTGACTGCCAAGCTACTGGAAAATGGGGGATCTGGGTGGAGGAGGCCCATTCCCGATCTGAGCAGGCTTAGAGATCTCAGCCACGTGTCACACATACCTGGGTTCCTCTATTGGTTCCTTCATGGATAAAGCTTGTTCAAGCATGTGGAGAGTGGTCTTGAGCATGGCTGTGGCTGGGTCCTGGAGGTTTTTGGTTGTCGGGGCTCTGCTTGGGGCAGGGAATGAAACTCAACCTGCCCCCCTCCAAGGGGGCCCCAATGAAGACAGCCTGGCATGGGGGCAGGAGATTCTTCCCAGAAGGAAATATATAAAAGATACTTAAAAGAGATGTGTGCTTTGAACTTGAAACAGCCGCGGGATACAGGGCCAGCCCCAGCCGGGGCCGGTGCTCGGCTCCAGCCGGCCAGGTTTTCAGCCCGGGTGCCCATGCCTCTGCAGAGCCGGTGGATGTGGAACGAGCGGGAACCAGAGACAGCTTTAGGAATTGGGGTTCCAGCAAGTGCTTGCACCCATGTATGGAGACTGTGAACTAACTTTGGCTACATGCTGTTCCAGGAAAGGAAATGATTCATTTTCAAACTTAAATCTTCGCGGACTTAATTACTATAATTCAGAAATTGTAAACAGCGCGGCTGCTACCGTGGCCACGTGACATTTTATCTCTTCATTCTCATCAGTGGAAAACTTATTATCAAATATTCCCTGTTAATAGAGCTGTATTCTTAGGGGATAAATTCCAACAAAAATAGTGAGTCTGTTTTGAAACTCTAACAACAATAGTGAGTTATGTGTTGAAATCTGGAATGTAATCAAGGTAAAGAGAAAAGGAAGTGAAATTATCACTCACGTACGGGGTGGGTTGTGGGGTGAGGGGTGGGATGTATACTGTTTTTTGTTTGTTTGTTTGTTTGTTTTTGTTTGTTTGTTTTGTTTTTGCTTTTGTTTCTGTTTTTATTGGTGGTGGAATATGGGCACTGGTGAAGGGATGGGTGTTTGAGCATTGTTAACTGAGATATAAGCTTGAGAACTTTGTAACTTTCCACTTGGTGATTCAATAAAATACATTTAAAAAAATAAATAAATAAAAGATACTTAAAAGAAAGAGTATTTTTATTTTATATATTTTTTAATTTTATTGAATCACTGTGAGATATTACAAGCTTTCATGTTTGGATTACTATCACACAATGATCAAACACCCATTCCTCCACCAGTACACATTTCCCACCTCCAATATCCCCGGTATAACTCCCTTTCCCACTCTCCCCCTGCCTCCATAGCAGACAATAGTCTCTATACTCTCTCTACTTTGGGACATTATGGCTTGCAACACAGACACTGAGAGGTCATCATTTTTTGTCCATTATCTACTTTTGGCACGATCCCAACTGATTCCTCCAGCCATCATTTTCTTAGTGATACCTTCTCTATTCCAGCTGCCTTCTCCCCTCCGCTCATGAAGCAGTCTTCTAGCTATGAGACAATCCTCCTGGCTCTTGTATCTACTGTCCTTGGGTGTCAGCCTCATGTGATGTTATTTTATACTCCACAAATGAATGCAGTCCTTCTATGTCTGTCCCTCTTTTTCTGACTCATTTCACTTAGCATGATACTTTCTATGTCTAGCCATTTATAAGTAAATTTCATGACTTCATCTCTCCTAACAGCTGCATAGTATTCCATTGTGTAGGGGTACCAAAAAGAATGGGTATTTTTTAAAAAACTTTGTTTTGGGGTGGCCAGATCCAGGGATATGAAGAGGTTACTCCTTACTCTGCACTCAGGTGCTTGAGTGACCCTATGGGATGCGAGTGATGAAATCCAGCTGGGTCATGTGCAAGACAACCACCCTATCTGCAGTGTTAACTCTAGGGCACCAGAGAAGAGTATTTTTGAAAGGCTGAAAAGAAAGATTCAAAATGTAGAAATAAAACCAAGATTTTATGAAATCTCAAAAGTCAAAGGAAAATATTGTTTTAAGAAACAATCAATAGCCCACCTCCCATAGCCACCACTGCCATGAAGACTCACCCCACAGCCTGCTCCTCAGATTCCCAAACTGAATCTGGGAAAATGAGCAAGCCAAGAAGCTGAAATTCACAGACAGGCCAGTCCCAGTGGCTGAAAGCTCGGGGGTGCCCTCAGAAGTATAGCGTGGTCAAGTCCCTGCCCTGCCAAAGCCCTGGCAGCCACACCTACATACCACTGCTCCTGCCACACTAATGGCCTGTGGCCTTACCCCACAGCTTCACTGAAAACTCCCTGCAGACTCATCCCAGATTCTAAAGTCTCTGGACTGTATGGCCACATACATGACACTGACACTCCAAATTCTATACTATTGAAATCCCAGTGGGAACACACAAATTAGATGAGAAAGTACAAAGAAGCCAACTACAAAGAAGTCAACAAACAAAAACAGTAACACAGAGGACTCAACTAGTAAATCCTCAGACAGGACTGAACAACCTGTGGTGAGATATAACAATTTTCACAATTTTTTTACAGAAGTATTTTTGATAATTTCTTTAGCCATTTGGTTGAAAAAATATAGAACATATTATTGTGTCCCTGCTAAGGGGTCAGGCTTGGTATTGCTGGGAAAATGAGGACAATAATGTTGAAAAGATCACTCAAGGGTAGGATTGGTGGTGGAATATCAAAACCCCATAACAACCATATTTAAACAACTTTGTAAAGCATGGTGTTAAATAAATTAAAATGTTAAACAAAATAAGAAAGCAATAAAAAGAAGTAAACAGTAGTGATATATATATATAAATATATATATACATATGTGTATATATATATATATATATTTAAAAAAGGGCCCCTCAGAGCAGGGCGGGTTGAGTTTCCCTTCTCGCCCCAAGCAGAAGACCTCCAGAACCCAGCCAAAGCCATGCTCCAGGCCCCTCTCCACACATTCAGATGAGCCTCACGCATGAAGGAACTGGCAGAGGAACCCATGTGTGCAGGACTCGGGGCTGAGATCTGCAAGGCTGCTTGAATCAGGTCTGGGCCTCCTCCACCCAGACCCCCCATTTTCCAGTAGCTTGGCAGCCACACCCACAAACTGCCCCCCAGCACCATGTAATCCAATCAACAGCCAAGATCCAGAGACTATAAAACAAAGGTCCCGGAAACATGTGGCTGCATTCCTGTCCTTGCGACCTCTTATAGCCTAGTTCTCCCTCTCAGAGAACCTACCAAGGTACTGAGAGCATCCTGCCTGCACGTCAGAGCCTGGCAAGCTCTCTGTGGTGTATTTAATATGCGAAATATAGTAACAATGATGGGTCTCATTCCCCTTACCCTGAAAGAGCCTCCAATTCGGCACCACTGGGAAGAACAAGTAAAGAGAGGCTGCTAAAATCTCAGGGCTAGGGGCTCCCCTTTTCAGGTTAGTGGAGTGAACGGGCGCCATCCCATCTGCGCCTGCACCCCTGGCCTCTCCCCCCCCCCCCCCGCGCCGTCTTCCTCAGACCCTGGCTCCACCTTTCCTGAGCACCGCCCATCTAGACCCTCACCACCTTCCAGCGCCGACCCACTGCTCCGCTCCCCTTTTCAGGTTAGTGGAGTGAACGGGCGCCATCCCATCTACGGTCACCCAGCCACATTTTGTTAGTGGGCGTGGCCTCAGCAAAGTGGGCGTGGCTTCGAAAAGTGGACGTGGCCTCCTCCGGAGCGGCCGCCGTTATTTTTTTTAAAAAAATACCAAGCAATTATTTGGTACTTCTCAATATTCATCACCTATATCCCTGATTATCATTTTTGAGGGGCTTAAAATACTTCTTAAATACATTCCAAGCTAATTCCAAATTTCAAAAACTACCAATGAGTAGAAGCAGCTATTCAAGCCAAACCTAACGGACCTCACTCTCAAATAGTATTGCTTGAACTTTCACATAAATAATAGAGGAACATCAGAGAGGGACATCTTCTAGAGGGAGTACAGGTGAAATTGATCACCACTGTCCAAGCCCATTTAGAATCCTTTTCCACAACCAGAGGTGACCTTTAAGGCCCCTTTGCCATACTACCACAGCAGTATGAAGAAACAGCGCAAATCCCCGCCACAAGGGGAGGACAAAGAAAAGAGTCTTGATGCATCACTAGACCTTACCTACAAACTGGAGCTCTCCGATAAAGAATTCAGAGCTGAAATCCTCAAGATGTTCAATCAAATCAATCGAAAGTTTGACAAGGTATTTGTTACATTAAAGGCGGACCTCACAGAAACGATACAACAGACAGCTGAGAAATTACGGGAAGAAATGAGAACAGAAAGAAAAAACCTACAGAAGGAAATGTCACAAATCAAGGATTCCGTAGATGAATTAAAAATCTCACTGGGTGCCCTCAACAATAGAATGACTGCAGCAGAGGACAGAATCAGTGAGCTTGAAGATCATCTCCAGGAAGCCTATAGGCAAAAACAATCAATGGGGAGAGACCTCAAAATAGCTCTAGCCAGAATTAGAGTCCTAGGGGATGAATTCAAGAGGAACAACATTAGAATCATTGGACTACCAGAACCACAGGGAACCAACCCCAATGAAAAAGCCACAGTCAAAAAAATCATTGCGGAAAAATTCCCAGAGCTGGACAATGCAGACATCCACATTCAAGGAGCCAGAAGGGTACCAGCTAAAAGAGACCCTAACAGAAAAACTCCAAGACATATCATAGTTAGGATGATGGACGTAACAGATAGAGACACATTACTGCAAGCCGCAAGGTCCAAGAAGGAAATCACATACAATGGAGCACCCCTTAGGTTCACAGCAGACCTATCGGAGGAAAACCTTGAAGCTCGAAGGCAGTGGTGGGATATAGTGAAAAAACTCAATGAGATGAATGCTTCACCAAGAATACTTTATCCGGCCAAACTCTCATTCAAACTCGAAGGAATTATACACTATTTTGGGGATAAACAACAACTCAGGAACTTCATAGACTCTAAACCAAACCTAAAAGAAGGTCTAAAGGGGCTACTATAAGACAAGAAAAACCCCTACAAGCACAACAAATATTTACAGAAAGATGGCACAAAACTCTATGACAATAATCTCTCTCAATGTCAATGGTCTTAATTCACCAATTAAGAGACACAGACTGGCAAAATGGATTCAGAGACTCAACCCAACATTCTGCTGCCTGCAAGAAACACATCTGAATAGCCAGAACAAACACAGACTCAAAGTCAAAGGATGGAAAACAATTCTGCAAGCAAACAACTCCCTCAAAAAAGCTGGGGTGGCTTTACTAGTATCAGACAACATAGACTTCAGGTTGAAAAAGATTAGAAGGGATAGTGAAGGACACTTTTTATTAATCAAGGGATATGTACAGCAGGAAGAAATCACACTTCTAAACGTGTATGCACCAAATGAGGGACCAGCTAAATACCTACAACAGCTGCTAACAGATCTTAAGAAGGACATTGTGGGCAACAGGATAGTAGTTGGAGACTTCAACACCGCCCTATCACCTCTGGACAGATCAAGAAGATTAAAACTCAACAAGGAAATAATGGATTTGAAGGAATAAATAGAACAGAGAGGGCTAATAGATCTATACAGGGCTCTATATCCAAAAAAAAGGAATACACTTTCTTTTCCAGCGCACATGGAACATTTTCCAGAATAGACCATGCACTGGGCCACACAACATACCTCAACAGAATCAACAAAATAGACGTTGTACCAGCTATTTTTTCAGACCATGATTCACTGAAAATAGAAGTTAATCATGGTCAGATGCAGAAAAATAAATCAAACACCTGGAAATTAAATAGCTCGATGTTGAACAATGAGTGGGTCAGGAAGGAAATCAAGGAAGAAATCAAAAGGTACCTGGAAACAAATGAGAATGAAGACACGAGCTATCAGAACCTGTGGGATGCAGCTAAAGCCGTTTTAAGGGGAAAATTTATAGCTCTGCAAGCATATCTCAGAAAGGAAGAAAGGGCCCACATAAATAACTTGACTTTACAACTCAAGGCCTTAGAAAAGGACCAACAAAAGAAGCCCAAACCAGGCAGAAGGAAAGACATAATAAAACTTAGAGCAGAAATTAACGACATGGAAACCCAAAAAACAATTCGAAAGATCAATGAAACCAAGAGCTGGTTTTTTGAGAAAATAAATAAGATTGATAAACCACTAGCAAGACTCACAAAGAAAGAGAGAGAGAGAACACTTATAAGTCGAATCAGAAATGAAAAGGGGAACATCGCAACAGAAACCAGTGAAATTCAAAAGATCATCAGAGACTACTTTGAAAATCTGTATGCCACGAAACAAGAGAACCTAGAAGAAATGGATAAATTCCTGGATTCCTATAATCTCCCAAGGCTGAACCAAGAAGACCGGGAGTTCCTGAATAGTCCTATTAACATCAAGGAAATTGAAACGGTAATCAAAAGTCTTCCCAAAAACAAAAGCCCAGGCCCAGACGGATTCAATACCGAATTCTTCCAAACATTTAAAGAGGACCTATTGCCAGTTCTTCTCAAGCTTTTCTGGGAAATTGAAGAAACAGAAACCCTCCCAAACAGTTTCTATGAGGCTCACATCTTCCTAATACCAAAAACAAACAAGGACACCACAAAAAAAGAAAATTACAGGTCAGTATCCCTGATGAACACAGATGCGAAGATTCTCAACAAAATATTAGCAAACAGAATTCAACAACTCATCAAAAAGATCATACACCACGACCAAGTGGGATTCATCCCGGGGATGCAAGGATGGTTTAACATCCGGAAATCAATCAAGATAATCCATCATATCAACAAAAGGAAAGATAAAAATCATATAATCATATCAATAGATGCAGAGAAAGCATTTGACAAGATCCAGCACCCCTTTATGATGAAAACTCTCTCCAAAATGGGTATAGAAGGGACCTTCCTCAATACAGTCAAAGGCATCTACCACAAGCCTACGGCAAGCATCATCCTCAATGGGGAAAAACTAAGGCCCTTCCCTCTGTGAACAGGGACAAGACAGGATGCCCACTCTCTCCTCTTCTGTTCAATATAGTACTGGAAGTACTTGCAATAGCGATTAGGCAAGAAAAAGATATTAAGGGCATTCAAGTAGGAAAGGAAGAAATCAAGCTCTCACTATTCGCTGATGATATGATATTATACTTAGAAAACCCTAAAACCTCTACCAAGAAACTCCTAGAAACAATAGACTCGTATAGTAAAGTTGCAGGCTATAAAATCAATACCCAAAAGTCCATGGCTTTCTTATATGCAAATAGTGAGAGAGAAGAAAGCGACATGATAAAAGCTATCCTGTTCTCAATTGTGCCTCAAAAAATCAAATACCTCGGAATCAGCTTAACTAAGGAGGTAACGGACTTGTATAATGAAAACTACTAAACGCTACTTCAGGAAATAAAAGAAGACATGAGGAAATGGAAAAATATCCCCTGCTCATGGATTGGAAGAATTAATATTGTCAAAATGGAAATTCTCCCCAAAGCATTGTACAAATTCAATGCGATCCCTATAGGGATACCCTTGTCATTCTTCAAAGAAATGGAGCAAGTGCTCCTGAAATTCATATGGAACAATAAGCCCCCACGAATAGCTAAAGCAATTCTTGGGAAAAAGAAAATGGGAGGAATCAACCTCCCCAACCTCCAACTCTACTACAAAGCGGTAGTCATTAAAACAGCTTGGTACTGGAACAAAGGCAGAGCTGCAGACCAATGGAATAGGGTTGAATACTCTGAAACATCCCCCCAAATATATGACCATCTAATCTTTGATAAGGGAGCAAAAAAGGCGAAGTGGAGCAAGGAAACCATGTTTAACAAATTGTGCTGGCAAAACTAGACAACTACATGCAAAAAAATGGGCTTAGACCTCCACCTATCACCATGTACAAAAGTCTGATCAAAATGGATTAAGGACCTCAACATCAGACCAGAATCCCTAAGGTACATTGAAGACAAAGTCGGCAAAACCCTCTACGACATTGAAGCCAAAGGTATCTTCAAAGCTGACACGCCACTGGCCAAGCAAGTGAAAACAGAGATAAATGAATGGGACTATCTCAAACTAAGAAGCTTCTGCACCTCAAGAGAAACAGTGACCAAAGTACAAAGACAATGTACAGAATGGGAAAGGATATTTATGCAGTACCCATCCGATAAAGGGTTGATAACAAGGATATACAATGCACTGGTTGAACTCCATTAGAAGAAAACTGCCAACCCGATCAAAAAATGGGGTGATGAAATGAACAGAAACTTTCCTAAAGAAGAAATCCGAATGGCTCAGAGGCACATGAGAAAATGTTCCACATCACTAATCATCAGGAAAATGCAGATCAAAACAACCATGAGATATCATCTCACACCACAGAGACTGGCCCACATCCCAAAAAACAAAAGCAACCGGTGTTGGCGTGGATGCGGGGAGAAGGGGACTCTTCTTCACTGCTGGTGGGAATGCCGACTGGTTCAGCCCTTTTGGAAAACAATATGGACGATTCTCAAAATACTAGAAATTGAGCTTCCATTTGATCCAGCAATACCACTCCTGGGAATATATCCCAGAGAGGCAAAAAGGTATAGTAGAGATGGCATATGTATTTCTATGTTCATTGCAGCACTGTTTACAATAGCCAGAATCTGGAAAAAACCAGAGTGCCCCAAAACAGATGACTGGTTAAAGAAACTCTGGTACATCTACACAATGGAATACTATGTAGCTGTCAGAAAACATGAAGTCATGAAATTTGCATATAAATGGATCAACATGGAAAGTATCATGTTGAGTGAAATGAGTCAGAAAGAAAGAGACAGACATAGAAAGATTGCACTCATATGTAGAATATAATATAACTGAGAAGTACAAGTTGGCAACGATGCAACTTCTGGCAGATATCTCTCTGGACTTAGTTACTAAAATACTAAATTACAGAAACCCAAAACTGAGAGGCCGCTAAGTGTGGTCACTCGACCTCATACCTCTTCATCCTCAGCAATGGAAAACAAATTATCTAATGCTTCTTTTTCAGCATGTCTGACTTTAGGGGAGAGACTCTCCAAACAATAATAGTGAGTTTTGTTGAAATATTGTATGCAATCAAAGTGAAAGTAAAGTGAAATTTATTAGTTACACAGGCGGGGGGTTAGGGTGGGGGGGCTACGGGCGTGGGGGGGTTAGGGGTGTGAGGGGGTGGGGTGGAGCTCTACTGGGATTCTTGGTGGTGGAATATGAGCACTGGTGAAGGGATGGGTATTCGAGCATTGTGTAACTGAGATTTAAACCTGAAAACTTTGTAACTTTCCACATGGTGACTCAATAAAAAATTAAAAATAAAATAAAATAAAATCTCAGGGCTAGGATGACTGCATACATTACTGGTGCCCGCCTGAGCAAATCGTAGATCAATGGGATGACAGTGATACAGTGATATAATAAAGAGGTTTGTTAAAGCTAAGGACAAGGGATAATCTAATTGATCTGATCTTGCTATTTATGGCCATAAGAAAAGATTCAGAGGGGAAAGAGAGCAAAGTATCAGATTAGAATGGACTGAGGAATAAATAATAGTAAAAAAATTAAATAATCTAGAAAAGTCTTTCCACATACTTCATGGAGTAAATGAACTACATCTTTATTTCTGCATGACAGTCATACATTTTTAAATTCCATACTTATCCTTTCTCATAACACATGGTTATCTCAATCAGAATCACCTGCAGTTGTGCCTAACACTTAGAGATTATGGAATAGGAGAAATGTCTCATTTTTCTTTTCTTTTATATTTATTTCTAAACTATAAAATTGCTCCTAATCCTGTGGTACCTCTAATGAAAACATCTGAGGTGGAGAGATGACCAAAAGAACTATAAAACAGGAGCCTCTCTTCAGTCAGAGGAACTGTGGTTCCAGAAAGGTGGGTGTTGGGCACCTGCAAGGAGTCACAGGTGTGTCCGACCTGTTTTTATTCCAGCCCCTGTAGATAATCAATAAAACTGGCACATGCCAGGGTAATTGCCCCCCCACTACTCCCCTGCCCCCGTCTCGGTGTGTGCATGTGCATAGTTACCTAACACACCATTACATCAGTTTGTTGAGTCCTGCCTTGCTGGAAGCCAGATCTGGCCAGAAGGCAGTAGCATAGCCATGGCTGCATGGTGTGTCCCACACTCTTCCCTGTTATGTATATGCTACAGAATCTACATGTCCCTCGTCTCCACAATCTCCCCTTGCAAAACAGGATGAAGTCATACGTAAGCCACAACAACAATATACACTACAACTGCATGCGATAATCATATAAAGGACACCACACAGCAAGAACCTTTGCCATGCAGAGAATTGGGAAGCTCTGTACTCTGCATAGGGTCCAATGTCAGGGCAGTGACACTTATTTTTTTTCTAGTTTTATCAAAGCTTGGAGGTACATATTTGGAGGTATAAGGAATATATATACAATAATCTGTTATCCAGAGATCACACACTCCACCCTGAAAGACAGTGGTCACACCTAAGGACACTATTTTGAAACACAACCTTCCATCAGGGAATTGCTTCTCACTTATTAAGTCTCACTCCACTGTGGGTTTCAGTGAAAACAGAAACTAGAAACAAAGCTGATGTTTCCATTCAGAAGTGGAAGGACCAAATCAGCAGGGAGTCTGCTCTACTCTGCCCCACTCCTTAGGTGGTTTCCAACTACAGGGAAGGTACTCTAGTGTGGATATCACTTGGACAGGAGAAGGGGCCACTCTCTGCAGCACCCAGACCACTTACAAGTCCTGTACCACCATCCATCCGCAGTTGCACATACCCACATACTTTCCCAGCAAGCCCCGCACCGCCATCCTCTGACCCAGTGTTCCCAAACTGCTGCAGTGCTCTTGCTCTTGCACAGGAATTCAGGTAACAGCTTGTCGTAACTGTTTCCTTTCTTCTCCAAATGCTATGCCCCCAGCTAGGCCCACCACCAACAGCTGTGAAAGAGTAACAGGCTATGCAAGTAGCTCTGTAGTAATCCAGTGAAGGTCTACATTTACCTTTCTTGGCTGAAGGGGAAAAAGCACTGGATCTAAGGAGTAATGTCCATGGAGGAAAATGCATTCAACATGTCAGCCATGAAGTGATAGACCACCATTTCACGGCTCAGTATGTCCATGAGGGCAGCCAATGATGAGAATCCTGCATGCTGTGGTGGCATTATCTTGTTCAGCAAATGGTGAGCTAATCTATCATCATTCTCCATGTGCCATCTGGCTCTGGAAAGACCACCCAGGGGAATTTCAGAGATTGTAAACCAGCAGCATGATCCCATTCTCTATGTCAGGAGATATCTTGGCATGCTACCAGGAACCCAGGACTACTCACTGCTGGCTAAATGCTAAATTTCAAGGAACTTTATGCCAAATAGTGGGCACAGTCTTGCCAATTGCCTTGACTACTCACTCCCACATTCAGAATTCACCTTCCTGCTGCCCAGCTTCAACCGATGTAGAAAATAAATTCCCAGAGGCCAGAGCAATAGTACAGTGGGTGAGATGTTGGTCTTGCTTATAGCTGGCCCAAGTTCAATACCCAGCATCCCATATGGTTCCCCAAACACTGTCAGGAATAATTCCTGAGTACATAGCCAGGAGTATTGCCAGGTGTGGCCCAACACCAAGATCAATAAATAAATATCCAACATATATATTGTATATATAATATTTATTTATTTAATAATTTGTTTTATATATTTGTATATATTCTGGGATCCAGGAGTTATACACAGAATATTCTGGAGCAGCAGGTGGCCAATAACCTAGGAAGCTCTCATGTTTACAATTTGGAGGTGGTCCAATTGACCACCCATGCTCTTATCTAAGCTTGTCACCTACTGCAGAACAGAACAGAACAGAACAGAACAGAATAATGAGACTAGACACTGGGGAAGGAAAACAGAACTACTCTGAAAACGAGACTCCTGGACTAAACTCTGGGAAGGAGATGAAGACTAGACGTTGAGGATGAGAAGATCGACGACCAGATGTTGAAGACATTGAAGACATTAAGGAGGAGAACTGAAACTTTGGAGACTGAGGTCTGCAAGGAGACTGAGATCATGGAACTCTGATGACTGAGATGACGACTGCAATTATGCCGTAAAGGGAGAGGTTGGACAACTCCTGGGAGGAGAGAGAAATAAACCGACTGCTGAGCAGCCTGGGTGGGTCCAGGGTCCTGTTCCCCTGTTTGGCGCCCATCCTACGCCCATTGTCTGGACTAGGGAAGAACACTTGGCCACCAAACATCCTGCATCCTACCTGTTTGGGCCCACCATTTTTCTCTATTATAGGAAAACTTACACCTAATTAAGCAACAGGTGTTTGTCCTGACCATAAGAGGGACTGTTCTATAATCTCTACCTCAAAGCTGGCTGCAGAATAACTCCTGCCACTTTTTCCATCACATAGGTAGACATATTATACTGTCCACTCTTGGCTCTCACAGGCTGCTGAGGGTCTCCCAGCCTGCTATCTGAACTGCTTCCTCAAGCCCACCAGTAACACCTGGGAGTAAGAATAAGTGGTGTAATCTGTCATCTGAAGGAGGGGGTCCCGCTGCCACACCCCCAGGGACATGAGCTGAGTCAGCTTCATCTTCTGGGGTACCACTGAATGAGCATGGCGATAGAGGTGATTGCATCTCCACCTCCCTCACACAGAAAACTCTTCAGCCTTTGGGGACTCAGTACTAAAGTACTTGAGCTAAGCATCCAATGCATGAACCTGCTACAGAAGAAGCAAAAGGATATGCTTCAGTCTCTCCTGCTTAGCTGCCTCTGCTTCTGGGAGACCAGAAGTGTCACAAACTAAGAAAAGCCCATCCCCAAATCCCAGTGGATCCTCAGGCATGGAGCTTCCCCAGTCATGCCACAATAGAGGCCGCCTTTTTATAGGCTTGCTAGGAATGTGTCTACCTCTGACCATGCAATCACCAAGAAACTTGCCACTAGATACCACACAGTAGTGATGGGTGAACATACTATGGCACCACCCTCCTGGTAATGCCAGTTCTGTACCAGCCTTCACTGAATCCTGCCAACTATGCCACTTGTTTGGCACCTGCTCTGTGCCAGACAATACTGCTCACAATTGAGTCAATCCAAATAATAAATAAGGCACCACAAACATGTATGACATGCTTTAATTCCAGCTACCACCACATTTTTGAGTCAGGCTGATGTTACATAGAGGAATAAACAAAGCTGGAAGAGGAACAGGGTACCCGCTCACCCACATGCCCTTAGAACAGACATAATAAGTTAGCTACATAGCTTTGCTGAGTTACATCAAGCCAGATGTCAAGCCTTGTTGGAAGCTAAATGCAATGGCAAATAAAAAATAGTGGTCATAAGCCCCACAATATAGTATTGTGAATTAACCACCATTAAGATCACAAACTACAGAAAAACTGAAGCAATAATTTAGCTAGTTAAATTAATATATTAATTAACTTGTATCAGTTGTATCACTTGTAAACCCATTGTTCATCGATTTGCTAGAGTGGCACCGGTAAGATTTCCATTAATCCCTGTCACATGCTAGTGTAGCCCAGTGGTGTCTTATCATTTTAGGAACATGGAGATTCTCACACTGTTAATTCAGGGTCTTGACAAAGAAGTCTAACCATCCCATAGGTGGGCAGCCAGTCCTTCTGTTGATGTCCTGTGGAATCTAGTCAGTAACAGCTCTAGTCCAGAAGTCATCTCCAAATTGCATTACATGTCCGGCCCATCTCGATGGTTCACCGCCTCATTGTGGTGAAGGGGTGGCAAAGGTGCCAACCAGCGAAGAATGAACCAACAGGTGCTACCCAGAGATGCAGACAGGTGCAGGGCTGGACTCCTTGCATTGACTGTGTCGATCTGGCCAGCACTTTCTGTACTTGAGCAGCACGTCCATGCAAAAGGTGTGTGGTGTGTTTGTCAGCATGCATATCGTTAAAACATGCCACTCGCATGGCAGAACCCAGCAAGCTACCCATGGCATATTCGATATGCCAGAAACATTGTCCTCATTCCCCTGACCCTAGAAGAGCCCCCGATATGGCAACATTGAGGACAGGCAAGAAGATACTGTTAAAATCTCAGGACCGAACTAGGCTGCCAAAACAAAGAAGGACTAAAATGGCTGTCTGCACTCTTAACCAACATATGCTCACATTGGAAGCATCCATCGAGGATATGATAGGAAAAGCTCAGAAGATAAAATATGATGTCAATGGATTGACCGAGCCGAGAATACATCAATCACATCACGCTGTTTTTGACACTGGAGAATAAATGTTCCTCAGAACATGGGACATAGAGACATCAGTGGTGTTGGTATCCTCATCAACACGAACTTGACCATGAGCATTGATTCCTTTGAATTCCTAACAAGCCAAATCAGATTATTAGATTTGAATAGATGTGGTTCATTACCGGCAGTTTCTATCTTCATAGTCTATGCACCAACATCCAACTACGACAAAGAAGAAATTGAGAAGTTCTACATGGAGCTGGAGAAGCTCTATAAAAAAGACCACATCTTCTATAAGGTCATTGTTGGTGATTTTAATGCCAACATAGGACCAAGAAGGTTGCCCAAAGAAATCCACATAGGGATCCACAGCCTAGAATGGAAAGAACAGGGTAAGAGACTGTCTGAGTTCATCAAGGTGACAAAGACCATCCATAGTAACTCTCAGTTCAAGAAGGCCAAATCTAAACGTTGGACATGGAGTCATGAGGTGGACAGTTTCACAATGAAATTGGCCACATCATATTCAATCAACGGTTTTGCCTGATCGATGCTGCTGTTGTACCAAAATTCCAAATGGGATCACCATCTCCTTTGTGCGAAATTCTATTTCACAGATCAGGGAGAAAAGGATGCAAATTTTAAGAAAAGAATTCCCAGAACAATCACCATCTGGGAGCTCTTTGGTACTATTGCTGCAACATGGGAAGATGCTGTCCTTGACAACATAGATGAGGAATATAATCGACTGGTTTAGTACCTCCATGACTATGAGAGGAATTCTGAGAGTGAGACAGCCACAAAAAGACGCCTGTCTTTGGAAACTCTAGAGCTCATTCACAACGTGGTTTGGCAGGAGCCTCAGGCAATCACAAACTAACAACCAGTTCACAAAGCTGTGCAGAGAAACAATAAAAAAGACCTCAAAGAGAGAAGAGCAGCAGTGTTGGCCCATGTGACAGATGCCAGGGAAAGTATTCGCAATGCTCCCCTCTCCTTCGCCAACTACAAGACCAAGATGACTGCCCTCCGACGTCCCGATGGATCTATCACATCTCCCAGAAGGGCAATAGAGAGGATTATTCACGACTTCTACTCAGATCTCTTCGACAGGCACGTCCACCTGCCCACATACCAAATTCTGCAGGGTGGATATGTTGTTCCCAGGGTCCTCCCTTCTGAATCCGACACGCCATTTCATTGGTAAAGAAGCGTACAGCACCTGATCCAGAAAAGGTCAGACATGAATACCTAAAGAACCTGCCACCAGTACTCATCACTACAGTGACTCAGCTCTTCACACACTACATGTCCATATGCAAGGTTCTGTCCCAATGGAAAACCAGCAGGACTGTTCTGTTGTAGAAGAAGGGAGACATCCACAACATCAGCAACTATCGCCCAGTCTACCTATTGTTCATCGTCTACAAGTTGTTCACTCAATTCGTCCTAATTAGAATAGGCTGAACACTAGACAAGGGACAGCCATGTGAGCAAGCCGGGTTCCGAAAAAGATTCAGCATCATTGACCATATCCACCTGGTGACCAATGTCATTGAGGTTTCAGGAGAGTTCAAGATGCCACTCATCTAACGTTCATTGATTTAAAGGCCTTTGATACTGTTGAGACTGAAGCAGTCATCGAAGTCCTAGCCAAACAGGGTGTTCAAACTCAGTACATCAGGATCCTCCGTGAGCTGTATTACAGATTCACCACCAGGATCTTACCATTCTTCAAGGAAGTAATCATCGACGTAAAGAAAGGGGTTCAGCAGGGTGATACCATTACACTGAAACTCTTCAGTATCATCTTCAAGAAAGTAATGCGACAACTGGAATGGGAAGGAATGGGAGTGTAGATATGTGCTAAGCAACTACACAACCTCCGCTTCAGTGATGACATCATTCTAATAACACCAAACATTAGCCAAATGGCACAAATACTGGCCAACTTTGACCGTGAGTGGAAAAGTCGGCCTGCAGCTGAATCTCATGAAGATAATGTTCATGAGGAATGAACTAGTTCCTGATGTTCCATTTGCTCTCAACAGAATGAACATCTCCAAATGCAGCAGTTACGTGTATCTGGGCGAGACTTAACATGATGAATGACTTGGTGCCAGAACTACACAGGAGGAAGAGAGTGGCATGGAGCGCCTTCAAGAGCTCTGAAGAAGTGGTTAAGAGGATGAAGAATCTCCGGCTTCGGGCACATCTTTTCCACTCCACCATTATTCCTGCACTATCATACATCTCAGAGTCCTGGGCCCTATGAAAACAGGATGAGAACGCTGTTTGTGTCTCCCAAAGAGGAATCAAAAGAGCTATGGAGTATCATGCTTCACTCAAATGAGAGAAGGACTCTGGAGTTCCGACCTCTATTGATGATCGAGGATCAGGGATGCTGCTTCTTTTGCCAAGGTGTCGAAAATCATATGGGTCAGACACATAATTTGATTTGGAGACGACCACTGGACTAGAGCCATTACTGACTGGGATTCCACGGGATATCAAAATCCCTGGCCGCCCACCTACTAGATGATTGGACTTCTTCATCAAGACCCAGAACGAACAGTTTGGTGCTTTGTGTTTCTGGAGTGAACAGACACCATTGGGCTACCCTAGTATGCTACAGGGTCGAATGAAGACATTATTGGCGCCCACTCAAGCAAATCGATGAGAAGCGGGATGACAAGTGATACAAGGGATACAATAGGATAATGACAGTGAACTTAGGGACAAGGTAACATTAATAACTAAAGGGGAACAAAAAATTATGAAAATAGGGCCAGGTCACTATTACAATAATAGATGGAAATGACCACTCTGGATAAAAACTGAGTGCTGAAAGGTAATAAAACTATATGTATGATATCCTTCAGTAACAGTACTGTAAACCACAATGCCTAAAAGTAAAATAAGAGATAGGAAATAAAGAAAGAGAAAATATAAGTGTTTGCCATAGAGGCAGGCTGCAAGGTTGGAGCAAGTGGGTGGGTGGAAGGAAAACTGAGGACTTTTATAGTGGGAAGTGCCTACTGGTGTAGTGTTGTGTTGGAATATTGTATGACTGAAACTCAATCATGAGCAACTTTGTATCTATGTATCTCATTGCAATTCAATTCAATGAAAAGGAATGAAGTCAAGATTTTCTCTTTAAAGGTAAAAAGAGGGACTGGAGTGATAGTACAATGGGTAGGGCTTTTGCCTTGCACACGGCCAACCCGGGTTCGATTCCCACCATCCCATATGGTGCCCTGAGCACCGCCAGGAGTAATTCCTGAGTACAGAGCCAAGAGTAACCCCTGTGCATCGCCAGCTGTGACGCCAAAAAAAAATGGTAAAAAGAAATCAAAGCTTAGAACTCTACTTGTAAATTTTATAGTAATCACAAGATAAAAATATTTGAAACAAGAAGAGGCAAACTGAACCTGACCATGATCCAACAGGAAAATATCAAAATACAAAAGGAGATGATGGAAAGCCCAAATCCAGAAACAAACTAAAAACATGTGGCCTGGCAAGTAGTGCAGGAGGTAAAGCACTTGTCTTGGATGTGGCTCCTTCTGCCTCGTGACTCCAGTTCAAGTCCTAAGTACCACGTTATGTACCCTGAGTACCACCAATGGTCACACTGAGAACAGATCCAAGAAAACCCTGAACATAGGTTGTAATCTCCTCAAAAAATATAAAGAAAATATCAATAAATTTCAAAAACATGCCAAAATAGTGACAAATTTCAATAAAATAACAATTTTCTGAGCATCAATGACTTGATATCAACAATTAAAAGGCACAGAAGAGCCAGAAGGATAAGAAAACAAACTCCAGCCTGCTTCTTAGAGAACTACTTGAACATTGACAAGAAGTACAGGCTCAAAGTGGAAAATTGAAAAGTAACCATATGGATAAATGGTACCTTTAAAAAGGGATGACAAAAATACTTAGACAAATACTTTAAACTATAAGGTTTAGAGATAGGATGGCCATTTTCTATCAATTAAGGGATTAATGCAGCAACAATGCTTAATAATCATTTATATATACATATGCATATATACTTAATAAAGAATTAAAATTTATAAAGATAACAGGTCAGAAAAAGAGCAACAATAACATAATAGTAGTAGGCCAGTTTTACACACACTCATAATTGGGCAGAGCAAACATAAATGGTTCAGAAAGCCAAATAGCATATCATTAAGGAAAAAAATAGCTGGATTACTTAGGCTAAGCAGACCTCTGGACTATCCAATTCCAAAAGTCAAATACATGTTCTTTGCCAGTGGAGTTGAAGCAAAACATTTTCAAGGATAGACTGCACGCTGAAATATAAAACAGGTGTCAATATAGATAGCACACTGTCATCCCATTGTTCATTGATTTTGTTCAAATGGGCACCAGTAATGTCTCTATTGTGAGACTTGTTGTTACTGTTTTTGGCTTATGGAATATGCCATGGGTAGCTTCCCAGGTTTTGCCATGTGGGTGGGATACTCTCAGTAGCTTGCTGGGCTATCCAAGAGGGACAGATGAATCAAACCTGGATCAACCATGTACAAGGCAAATGCCCTAAGCTCTGTGCTATTGCTCCAGACTTGTCAATATAGATAAGAAAATTAAAATAATATTAAGTATTTTTCAAGATAACAATGCTATAAAGATACCAATCAATGGCAAGGAAATCCAAGAAAGACCCTTGATTACATCAGATCCTTCTTACTGCCCAAGGAAGACTTTAGAACATCAATATTCTTTTTAAAATTTATTATTTTAATTTATTTATTTATGTTTTAATTGAATCACCATAAGAAAAGTTACAAATCTTTCACGTTAAAGTCTCAGTCATACAATGATCAAACACCCATCCCTTCACCAGTGCACGTGTTCCACCAACAACAACCCCATTATGCCTTCCATCTCACCCCACCCCCGCCTGTGTGGCTGATGATTTTCACTTTAATCTCTCTTTACTTTGATTACATTCAATGTTTCAACAAAAAACTCACTATTATTATTTGGAGTTTTCACCAATAATCAGACCTGTCAAAAAGGCATCAACTGATAATATGTGACCTCATATGCTCTTCATTGCTGAGAATGAAGAGCATATGAGGTCATGTGGCCACAACAGTGGCTGAGTGGTTTTGGATTTCTGGTATTTAGTAATAAAGTCCAGAGAAAGGTCTGCCAGAAGTTGCATCACTGCAAGCTATTACCTCTGTTTAGTGGGTTCTAAAAGATGGCGGTCACCACGACACCAATGAAAGGAAAAGCCAAGAGAGAAAAACCTTTCTCCTCCCAGGGTGGCATGGGCTGTAGCTTAGTAGAACATCAATATTCTTGATGTTAAATAAACTTCAATTGCTTTAGTATAAAATTATTATCTTAGAAAAAAGACTTAATGAAAATTTTAAGTTAATTTATATGAACATTAAAACTGAAGGAACTACAGAGTAAAATATCAGGTCTCAATGACAGAATGGAAAAACTTGCAAATTCTATCAGTAACCTCAAAGACTAGGTACAGAACAACATCATTAAAGAAGAGGTAACAAAAGAAAGAGAGAATAAGGGCAAATAAAAAACATTCTAAGACATATTTAGATAATATAAGGAGGAACAACGTCAGAGTCATAGGCATCACAGAAGCATACGGGAAAGGCAAAAACAACAGTTTGGAAAAGCGATAGATAAGGATTTATACAACCTGAAGGAGACTTTTACACTAACTCAGGAAGCAAAGTGTACCTAAGTATACACAAACCGAACACCAAGAAAGTCATACTATAATCAAAACGGCAAAAATTAAAGAGACTGATAGACCTTAAAGCAACAAAAGAGAAATTAAATTTTACATAGAAACAAAGAACATTAAGATTCATATCTGATTTCTCAAATTAAATTCAGCAAGCAATAAGAGAATTGGGTTGTTAGCTTCAAGTTACTTAAAAAAATCTAACCAAGAATCTTTTATTCTGAGAGATTGAAAGGTGATAAAAAGTAGTCCAACAAGCAACAGTGTAGGGCATGGTTGCAGCTAAACCAGCTCTGTAAATCATATTGTATGGCTTTCCATGACAAGAAAAGGGCAAATGGCAAAATTCAACCAAAGTCCTTACATAAAAATGATTAAAGAGTGCTTAACATCAACAATTAAAGAGCATACAGTGACTGAATGGATCAGGAAATAAAATATATTTCTCTTGCTTATGAAGATATACTTGAGTCCACATAATAAACACAAATTCATAATAAAATCAGAAAAAAATTATTTAGACTAAAAAACAATCAGGGACAGTCAAACAAATTTGAGACAAACAAAATTGTATTCAACTTACAGAAAGCAATGAAGAATGGGTATAAACATAACTTACTGACCTAGAGATCAATAGAGCAAGAGAACATAACTCATCAAATTATATCTACCAAATGAAGAACAACAAAGGATCTATAATTGCTAATAGACCACCAGAGATTCATTTATGGCAACAAGATAGTACTGGAAGATATTAACAGTTCACAGTCATTATTGGAGAAATCAATCAGAGAGACCATCAATAAAGAAGTAAGAGGCCTAAATGAAGAACTGCAAGGACTATGGTTAATATACATGTACATGAACCTTTACTCCAAAAATCTGAGTCCACATTCTTCTCAAGAGCACATGGAGTATTACCCTGTATACACCACATGCTGAAACACAAGTTTAATGTCATATGGTCACAGAAATAGAAATCATACTAAGTATCTTCTCAGACCACAATGCTATAGAGGTAGAAATTAACTATCAAAAGTAAGTTTCTAAGAACCTATGTATTAAAGGATGTAAACTTTTTACATATCAAAAACTATAAATCACTATTGAAATAAATAGAACACAAGGAAACAGAAAAATCTTTCAAGTTCATGAACTGGAAAAAGAACACTGCCCAAATGACCAGTCTATCCAAATCTACAGATGCAATTCAAAGTCTACAGACTGATGAATAGATAAAAAGCCATAGTATATACACACAATAGTATATCATACAGCTGTAAGAAAACAAATTTCACAACTTTCTGCAAATTGACTGGAACCAGAAAGGAATTCTTTTCAGTGAAATAAATAAAATGGAAAACTAATCCCAAGTGATCTCATTTATCTTTTGTATGTAGAGAAACAAAACAAAGTCATGGGCAATAGTTACAGAAGAAAAAGTCTTGACTTTTGAGCACAGAACTGAAATTACTAAATTGTGAAGGGAGATGACTAGAAGTGACCTGAACACAATGGTGTAATGTCTTGGACACTTTGATAGTGAGGGGATAATACTTTCATGCGACAAACCTAAAATAGTTAAGATAATTAAATATGTCAGCATTAAAAGAAATTGAAGACAATGGAATAGAAAAATATCAATATTCATGGATAAGACTTATCATTGCCTAAATAACCATTTTTGATGAAACTAAATATTCAATGTAATCTTTATCCAAATTTCAAAGATATTATTTATGTTCATAGAAAAATTTTAAATAAATGATAGAACAGTTTAATAAAGTGTAATACACTTGTAGAAAAAAATTTATGGAATTGCAACACCTTCTGAATAGCCAAAGAAATTCTGATGGAAAAATTTTATCAATTCTCATTTAATCTAACACAAATTACACTAGAAATATCACTGTCACTGTCACTGTCATCCCGTTGCTCATCGATTTGTTCAAGCAGGCACCAGTAATGACTTATTGTTACTGTTTTTGGCATATCCAATATGCACGGGTAGCTTGCCAGGCTCTGCCCCGCGGGCTCGGTACTCTTGCCAGCTCTCCGAGAGGAGCGGAAGAATCAAACTCGGGTCGGCCGAGTGAAAGGTGAACGCCCAATCACTGTACACTAGAAATATACAGTAAACAAATCAATTTGGTACTAGATTAAAAGCAGACACTAAGTCCAATGTAAAAGAATTCAGAGTCTCCAAATAAACGGCCAAATATCTGGAGAGATAATACATGACCAAGGATACAAGGCCATAAAATTGAAAAATTGAAAGTCTTGTCAACAAGTGGTACTGAATAAAACTGGTTCACCACATGCTGTGAAATGGACCATATCTTAAACCAAATGCAAATTAACTCAAAATGAGTTCAATATATTAGACCTTAGTATATAAAGTGCATAGAAGAAAACAGACAAAATAGCTCATAATATTATGAGCTTCTGAGATTCCTCAGTAAGTTGATTTCATTTTCAAGGAAAATATAATTAAAATTTATTAAATGGGACTACATTATCTAATATCCTTTTATCCTAGATCTTTTTAGCAAATATATTACATTATCTTACAAGGAAAAAATTAGGAGGCACACTAAAAGGTAAAAAAAAAAATACTGTAAAGAGACCCAACAAGCATCAGACCCAGGGTCAAAAATGGAAGGAATATTTTAATTATTAAATCAGGAAGTTATAAGAACTTTTATTAACATTCTAAAGACTTTAAATAAAAAAAGTAGACAAATAGGAAGTCATATGGATAAATTAACCAGAGGACTAGAATGTAATGAAGTATCCAAAAGAAATGATAGAAATGTAAAGCTCTTTTGAAAAGTAATTTTTGAAAGTATCACTTAGCTTGAGGATATGACAACGCAAATTCTACACCTGAAAGCAGGGTGAAATATAGTGCTAAGGAAAGAAACAACATATTATCAATAGCTACGAGGCATCTTCAAAAGTAGACACATGAACATAATGGAAACACCAGAAGGGAAAGGAAAAGTGGGGGAAGTGCATAAAGCAATAATGACTATGAAGTCCCCCAACTTGATGTCAGATGCTAACCCACATACTCAAGATGCTCAGAGAACACCAAGAAAGATTAATTCAATAACATATGCTTAGATATATTAATTTCAAACTATACAAAATCAAGCTAAATTTTTTAAGTCCTAAAAGAAATCAGAGGGGGGAAACGCCTTACTTACAAAGAAGCAAAGGCATGAATTATATCTGCTTTCTCTATCTTCAGAAATCATGTAAGCAAGAAGAAATTTGGGTAAAAATCACTGTATCACTGTATCACTGTCATCCCACTGATCATCAATTTGCTCAAGCAGGTGCCAGTAATGTCTCCATTCATGCTTGCCCTGAGATTTAAACAGCTTCTCTTTATTCATTCTTTCCAGCAGTGCCGCACTAGAGGCTCTTTCAGGGTAAGGGGAATGAGACCCATCATTGTTACTGTATTTCGCATATTAAATACACCACAGAGAGCTTGCCAGACTCTGCCATGCGGGCAGGATGCTCTCGGTACCTTGCCAGATTCTTTGAGAGGGAGAACTAGGCTATAAGAGGTCGAAAGGCCACGAATGCTTCCCGGAGTGTTGTTTTGGTCTCTGGATCTTGGCCATTGATGGGATTACACAGGCGGCTGGAGGCAGTTTATGAGTGTGGCTGCCAAGCTACTGGAAAATGGAGGCTCCAGGTGGGGGAGGCCCAGTCTCCATGCGAGCAGGCTTGGAGATCTCAGCCCTGAGTCCCACACACCTGGGTTCCTCTGCCAGTTCCTTCATGCATGAGGCTCATCCAAACATGTGGAGAGGGGCCTTGAAGATGGATGTGGCTGGGATTTAAAAATTAATCCCTGCAATTAAAAACAATACATTCAAATTTTCCTGTACAAAGGAGATATAGTAAAGTGAGTGAGGTACTTGTCTTGCATTTCATTACTGGCATCCCAAAAGTTTCCTGAGCACTGCAACGAGTGCGGAAGCAAGAGGAGTAAACCCACTCTGATGCATCCCCTCCAGTCTGTGTTCTCTAAACGCTCTGAATCTCCCCAGACCCCCCAAAATCTACTGAATGTGTTAAAATATGTGAAAATCAAAATGCTCCACCAAATGCTTTTGAGCCCCAAGCACATTTGGGGCTCAAAAGCATTTTGAGCCCCCAGCCCCCAGGGGATGCCCCCACCCAACTACCCTAGCGGCAGGAGGCTAATACACTGGGAGGGTGTTTGCCGTGGGGCACCTGACCCAAATTACACCCCAGTATGCCATAGGATCCCATGACTACCAACAGGAGAGATCCCTGAGTGAAGTCAGGAGTGACCCCAGAACAGTACTGAATGTGGCTCAAAAATATTTCTTTATAAATAAATAAAAAAGAATGTACCCTCAGGTCCCTTTGATGAGAAAATCTAACACTTTAGCCCTGACTCTGCAAACAAGTGAAGGAATGAAAGGCGGCCAGCAAAGTGTTAGCCTGAGGACACTCCTGGAGGACCCCACCCCTGTGACCACCATGGGGCAGCAAGTGTGCCTGCAATGTCGTTAACACGGTGGTAGCTGCACGCGGCCCCTCAGATCTGGGGAACACTGATGCTCACTCTGGTTCTGACACTTTCTCTTTGTTTGGGGCTGGAGGAAAAGTGAGCAGGAAGCGGGCTGGCCTCACATCCCGACACCCCATAGGGGCCCTGAACCCCAGGAGGGATCCCTGAGCTGAAGAGCCTGAATCAGACCTGAGCAAGGCCAGATGCGGCCCTAAAACATAATGACATACACATTTTTTTTTTAATTGAATCACTGTGAGATAGTTACAAGCTTTCATGTTTGGGTTACAATCAGGGGAGAAGGCAGATGGAATAGAGACAACATATACATTTAAAAAGTAAAAACTCTTTCATTGTTTTCCATTGTTTCTAACTTTTAAAAACGAGCTTCTCTGTTCAAATACCTTCTCTTCTCAGACCACATGCTTCCTCTGCCCACCCCAGGTCTTCTATCCGCCAGAGTATGCTCAGGGCTCTCCCTGGATGTGACCAGAGGACCCAGTGGGGTTCAGGGGATCGAACCCGGGTCCATCGCAGGCAATGCCAGTGCCCACCCGGGGACACTAGTGACTCCACTTACACATCTTTTTTTTTAAATTTTATTGAATCACTGTGAGATAGTTATAAGCTTTCATGTTTTGGTTACAATCACATCACACAATGATCAAACACCCATCCCTCCATCTGTACCTATATGTTCGTTGTACCACTGTTCACAAAAGCCAAAATCTGGAAACAACTCAAGTACCCTAGAACAGATGACTGGTCAAAGAAACATTGGTACATCTACCCAATGGAATACTATGCAGCTGTTAGGAGAGATGAAGTCATGAAATTTGCTTATAAATGGGTAGACATTAAGAGTATCATGCTAAGTGAAATGAGTCAGAAAGAGAGGGACAGACATAGAAGGACTGCACTCATTTGTGGAGTATAGAATAACATCACATGAGGCTAACACCCAAGGACAGTAGATACAAGGGCCAGGAGGATTGCTTACACATCTTTCTAAGGATCTCTTCAGTCAAAACTCACTTATTTCCTAAAACTCAATGAATAAATAAGATGAACCTGTCGGCAGGAATGCTCCGTGCATCCTGGGTGAGGGGCTATCACCCCAGCCACTATCACGGAATGACCCTACTGCCCACAAGGAGACCACGGAGGTTCAGGGTGCTCAGAGTGACCACTCGCAGCCGGCCGGCCTTCCAGCCCCCCCTGCTCCTCCAGGTATCCCCTTCCCTGCTCCTTGCTGACTGCTACTCACCTCAGGCAGCAGCTACGACAGTTGACAGAAATTTCTGCCCCAAATGCTAAGACCTCCCGGGGTGGGGGGGGGTGGTAGGGCAAGACCTGGTCTCCGTGATGTCATTAATATGCCGTCCAGAGTCTTAAAGGGCCAGGCTCCAAGTATTCCTAACCAGGTACTTTCTGGTAAGGAATACTTTTTTTTTTCCCTGTTTATTGTCTTGAATCAGGTGACCCAGATATCTGAGGGCACCAGATCCAGGAAAGAAAAAGAATGAGGGTCTGAACAGATGCATATGGAGTAGAAAGTCTTTATGTTTTTACTAAGAGAATAAAATTGATAAGAATTCCCTTGCAAACTGCCTCCAAAACCACGCCTCAGCATCGTTTTCTCCCATCTTTTATTTCCAAGGATCATCATTAGACTCCAAACAAAGACCTGGAGAAGAAGTCAGAGCTGTGAGCAGAGAGAACACAAACCTCTAGCTCTGACCTGGGAAGTCCTTGCCTTGGACCCGAAAATGTCCTGATGGCAGGCACCCTGGAGCACCAGGTCAAGTCTCACCTGGGGGAGACTCTGCCAGATGCTCTTTCCTCTCCAGGGGATGCATAGAAGGCTGGGATTCTGGCTGTCTGTCAGGATAGGAGCACTAGTCTCAGTGTACAGGGGAGGAAACTGCAGCCCTGAGTCCTGGGACTCCTTCCTGGGCCCCACAGGAAACTCAGTAAGGACAAACATTTAGCTGTCTTCTGCTTACTCTACTATCCCATGTGAGTTTCAATTTTGGGGCCACAACAGGCAGTGCTCAGGGCTTATTCCAAGCTTTTTTCTTTTACTTTAAAAATTTTTTTTACCCAACCTTGATCCCTGAGTGCCAAGCTTGAGTAAAAATATTTTTTAAATAAAAGAAATAATAAATATCCGTCTAGAATTCTGTACTCTGTAAAATTATCTTTTAAACATGAAGAAGAAATAAAGACTTTCTTAGTCAAACAAGCAATGAAAGCATTTGTTACCGTAGATATGCTTTGCAAGTTATGATTTAAATAATAGATTTTCAAAGAAAATTACGGAAGTCAGAAACCTTGATCTATGTAAAGACAAAAAAGAGCATCAGAGAATGAGTAAACAAAGCAAAATGATTTATTTTATCCTTATTTTAATTAACATAATGGATAAAAGTTTATTAAAATGAATAGTATTAATCCATTTACTGTCCATTTATGTATGTGTTTATATAGTGGGGTGAATGGCTACAATATTATAAGGGAAAATGGGAAAGAATAATCAGGAATATTTACTACAAGGTATTTTCAATACATATGAAATATTAACATGTTATTTGAAAGGAATAAGGAAAGATATATAAAAGGTTTAAGAATCTGCAGAAACATAGTAGGCTATACTTCCCCCCCAGATTCTGTAAAACATTGTTTGTAACTGAAACTATTATATTTGCGTAAAGGAATTTAATAGAACCAGGAGTAAGCCCTGAGTACTGCTAAGTGTGCCCTCCACAAAAAGAAAATAAATAACACAGAAGGCTCAGTCAACACCAACCAGCTTAGGAAATCCTCAGTGATGCCATTGTAAGTATGCTAATGAGCTCAAAAAACTATGGCACAAATTGTTAGTAAGACACAAGACAATGTGAGATCTGACTTGAAAAAAGTATGAGCAGAAATGGCAGAATTAAAGAGTATTATAGGTAATATGAATATCTCAGTAGGAGCTACGAGTAGCAGAAGAAGGGCCAATAAGTTAAAAATCAAGGTGCTCAGAGATGGAGGAAAACTAGAAAAGAGCAGAAGAAAAGAAATTTGAAAAGATATGCACAGCATAACAGAGAACTATGGGTGAGTTCAAGAGGGGTAAGATAAGAATCATCAGAGATCCGAAAGAAAATTAAGGTGAATTTGATGAAGAACCGATAGCTAAAGAAATTGTAGAAAAGAATTTCCCTGAGTGTAGGAATACAGGCAACCAAATATAAGAGGCCAGAAAGGTTCCCAGTGAAAGTTGTCTCAAAAAGGAAGATTCCAAGACAAAATTCCAGAAAGACAAAATTCAAAGTTAGAGACAAAATATTGACAGCAGCAAGATAAAAACATATAGAAAAAGGAAAGTCAGTAAGATTGATAGCAGATCTATCAAGTGAGACTCTTCGAGCACCAAGGAAAGGCAAGCATCACTGAATATGGCACTCACGTCACTCACTCCATAAAGAAAGATTGCTTACTCGTAGCTGGTTAAGGGCTTTTCTACATTCGCAATAATAGATTAACATTTCACTTATAATAAAAGTTTTATATCTAGTCATATTTTTGCATCCACAGATTTTTGAAGTCTTTTATTATTGATACAGACAATTTAGCAGTATCTAAAATACAATATTTTCTGACATAAGACCAAGAATCCCATAGGATAAAATACACTTTTGGGGTTTTTGTTTGTTTTATTAAATCACCATGAGATAGAGCATTAAAAAATTGTTTATGATTGTTTCAGTTATACAATGTTCCAACACCCATCCTTCACCAGTGTAATTTTTCAGCACCAATGCCCCCCAAAACACACTTGTACTTTTACAAGCCCATTCAGATTTTCTCTCTCAAGGGGGAAAAATAAAAGTGAAGAAAATTAAGAAAGATTTGAGTATTTCCTAATTCTCCTCATTCTTGCTAAACTTTGTATTTGTATAAGTTATCTTTTTTATGTGTCTTAAAATTAATTAGCACAGAATTATTCGTAATATTAATGCTCAATTTATATAAAGAGTATTGTTCATGTTTAATAAAGGGTAAGGGAGCAACAAAGACCCAAAGGCAACAGAATTGGAGAGTGGGTACACAAGACTGAGTTTATAGGGTGTGGGGTGGAGTGGGAAGGGAGGGTTCTGTAGGATCTTGGTGGAGGATAGCAGGTACCCCTGCTTTCAACCCAGCCAGGGTTGGAATGAAGTATACACAGATCTATAATAAAAGTATTGTAAACCATACTGTCTCAATAAAATAAATTTTTTTAAAGAAAATCTATTTCAGGAAAATATCCAGATACATTAAATAGCATTTCTGAATAGCAGAAGGTTCAAGAGAAATGAAAAAATATTTTTTGAATTAAACTATGAAAACACAATAAAATTTGGTGCAATAAAATCAGTGTTTAAAAGAAATTACATGTTCAATTTTTTGAGAAACAAACTATCATCAATGCTTTCTCCTTTAGAAACCAGAAAAGCAAAATAGAAACAGGGCAAGTTGAAATAAGGATTTGAATGTAAAGATGTTATATGAAAAAGTCAACAGATTCAAATGTTGATTCTTTGAAAATATTGATAAAATTAATATACTTATAGTAAGACTTAATTTTTAACTAAAGAAGTGAATCTATTACCAAAATAAGGATTTTATAAAATGTTATTTTAAGAACCCCAAAATTAACAACTTGGATAATTTGGTATAAAGCACTAAACTCTCAGATGTAGCACTAGATAAAAATAGACATAACAGATACCTCTTGAGAGTACCATTTAAAATAAAATCAGTTCAGTTGTATTAAAGCCCTTAGCCAGCTACAAGTAAGGAAATCTTTCTTTATAGAGTAGAGGTGACCATGAGTGATGTGGGAGTCGTATTCAGTGTGTTTGCCTTTCCTTAAAACATCACTGATAGGTCACAGTCTCACTTGATAGATCTGCTACAAATATTACTGACTTTAAAATTTAAACATTAAATATTCCTTGTCCATTAACATTGATTAGTTTTCCTATAATCACGTGGTGATTTGCAATATTAATCTCTAATTCTTGGATCCTAAATTCTAGTTTATGTCCTCAAGATCGCCTCCTGGTTCAAGAATACTACTAGTACCCCTCCCCGCCCCCTGCCCGCCGCGGCTCGGGGCTTCTCCTGAAGCCCCTGCCTGGCACCTTTCCGCCGCCGCCGTCCGATCCTGACCAATCCCCACTCTGCTGCTTAGGGGCGTGTCCTCATCTCAGGGGGCGTGGCCTAAAAAGTGGGCGTGGCCTCTTTCCGGAGCACAGGCCGCTAACGCGGCCGCAGTTATTTTTTTTTTACCATTCCATGCCTTCTCCTTTGGCCACAATTGATAGAATTCATTCCTTCAAAGAACTCCCTGAGGCCCTCCCTTTCCCCCACTTCCCGCTGCCGTCTTTGTCTCCCGAGTTTCTGTAGTCACTCCCTGCTCGCCCGGCGCACCCCGTCTCCCAAACCGGCTTGTAACTGCGCACGTCCATCAGGTACGAGGACCATCCCTCGGTCACGCCCTCCCTTTCCCCCACTTCCCGCTGCCGTCTGCGTCTCCCGAGTTTCTGATGTCACTCCCTGCTCGCCCGGCGCACCCCGTCTCCCGAACCGGCTTGTAACTGCGCACGTCCCCCCCATCAACAGGAAGACACTGGGGGCGTGGCCTGTGTCTTAGTGGGCGTGGTCTAAAGTGGGCGTGGCCTCCTCTCAGAGCGGCCAACGCTAACGCGGCCGCAGTTATTCTTTGCTACCTCAGCTCAATCCGTACTGTGTATTCCTTTGAAAACTCACTTTTGCGATCTCAAACATTTACGCAAAATAGCCATTAGCTTAGGCTGACAGTATAAAAGCTATCAGTGAATAAGGGAAGTTTAGCACAATCGGAGCCCCTTCTTCCCACAAAAAGGAAGAGGAATAAATAACTACCAGGTTCCAACTCTGCACTTCCGTGACAATATGAAGAAACAGCGAAAATCCCCTCCACGAAGAGAGGGAGAAGAAAAGATACTAGAAACCTCAAAAGAGTCTCCCAACATCTACAACCTCTCAGATAAACAATTCAGAGAGGAAATATGGAGGAGAGTCGACCTACTCCAAGCAACTATGGAACAGACATCCAATAAATTAAGGGAGGAGATGAATCAAGCGCTGGAACGGTCTACCAAGAAAATACAGGAAGAAATGAGAGCAGAAATGAGAGCAGAAATTTCAAACCTTCGAACGGAAGTCTCACAAATAAAGCAATCGGTAGATGAAATAAAAATCTCACTAGATGCCCTCAACAGCAGAATGACTACAGCCGAAGACAGAATCAGCGAGCTTGAGGATGAGCTGCAGAAAGCTTACAGACAGCAACAAATAATGGCGAAAGACCTCAAAATGGCTATAGAGCGAATCAGAGCCCTGGGGGATGACTTCAAGAGGAACAACATAAGAATCATTGGAGTACCAGAACCACAGGGAAGTAACCCCAATGAAAAAAACATAGTCAAAGACATCATCACTAAGAATACTACTAGTAGAGAATCCATAAAATAGTCATTCCAGCCTACAGGAAGGTGGGAAACCAGAGATAAAGAGAAGAATCATAACTAAAGGAGCCACCCTAGAAGATATATTTACCAATTTCACTATGTCCCATTGGTTAAAATTTAGTCACAAGCGATAGAAAAAAGGGCCAAGAGTATTGTTTCCAGATTAGAAGCCTGTCTCTAGTGCTGGGGGTGGGGGGGCAGGAGGTGGCAGTTGGGCTAGAGAAGGAACCACAATGACACTGATGGTTGAAGGGATTGTTTGGGGTGGGAGATGTGTGTTGAAAGTGTGTAAAGGACCAAATATGATGACCTCTCAGTATCTATGGCAAACCATAATGCCCCAAAGTAGAGAATAAGAAAAGTGCCTGCCATAGAGGCAGGCGGCAGAGGTGGAGGGGGGACGGAGGAGGGGAGAGAAACTAGGGACATTGGTGGTGGGAAATGTATACTGGTGAAGGGGTGTTGGAACACTGTATGACTGAAACCCGATCATGAGAGCTTTGAAACTCTGTATCTCACATAATTCAATTAAAATTATTAATTAAAAAATCAGAATCAAGAAAAAATATTGAATCACAGAGAACATCTACAGAGGAAAGTTGAAAACATATTCTGAATGTCAATGCACTAATTTCTGGGTAAAATCAGATACAGGATAAGGGTTGTGTGTGGAAATATATTTCACATATGATATGAAACTAAGAAATGATAAAGGACAAAGATAGCGCAAATATTTGGGGTGCACACTAGAGCAATAGCACAGAGGGTAGGGCATTTGCCTTGCACATGGCCGACCCAGGTTCTATTCCTTTGTCCCTCTCAGAGAGCACAGCAAGTTACCGTGCGTATCCTGCCTGCACAGCAGAGCCTGGCAAGCTATCCGTGGCGTATTTGATATGTCAAAGACAGTAACAACAAGTCTCACAGTGGAGACGTTACTGGTGCCTGCTTGAGAAAATCGATGGACAATGGGACTACAGTGCAGTGCAGTTTAAAATGCAGTCAAATACATTCTTTTATTTGGTAATAGACTTGGAAACACACTTTAAAGTTATATTTTAAACATAGTGCCACAGGATAATTACCTCAGTCACTAGGGATCAATATTTCTTCATGTATGATCTTTCTAGATAATGATCTGTGTGAAATAATTGCTCCAAAGGTAAACATTTCATCTCTGTAGGACAACTAAACACTTTAACTAATGAATCCTCTAATTAAATTTTTTACTTCACACTAAACTTAAAGAATATAAGAACAGCCAATTTGAAAATAAATAAAACTTGCTGTTTGTTTTTTGCCAGAGAGCATATATTTTCTCAACAATACACACTATCCTCAGCTTTTCAGAATGCAAAGGATTCCATTCATATTATAGTGAGATGAGGAAGGAAACAGTGGAGAGGATAAATTCCTCAGCATGAAGCAGAAAACAGTCTGGAGTCCTCTAGGTAAACTAAAAATTCAACTACCCTATGATCCAGCAATTCCAGTTTGGGGTATCTACCCCCAGAATAGAAAGACATTCATTCAAAAAGACATATGTACATCATTATTCATTGTAGCACTCACTATAATAGTTAAGATTCAGAAACAACCTAAGTTTCCAACAACGGATCAGTTGATCATGAAGACGTAGTAGATATACACAGTGGAATACTCATTTTTCTGCAACATGAATGAAATTGGAAGATATCATGTTAAATGAAGTAAGCTACAAGAAGGACAAACCCAGAATGAGATCACATCTATGTGATGTCTATAGTAACTGGATGAGGAAATGAAACAGTTTAAAGAGAGGGGAGGCCTAGCTCACCCTTGACCCCCAGAGTATATGGAGGAGAAGGAAAGAAATAGATTGAATGGGGAAGGAGAGAAGAGACAGATGAGACTTGACTTTGGTATATCTACACAGTGGAATACTATGCAGCTGTTAGAAAAGATTAAGCCATGAAATGTGCATATAAGTGGATCAACATGGAGAGTATCATGATAAGTCAAATAAGTCAGAAGGAGGACACACATAGAATGACTTCATTTGTGGAATATAAAACAACATAATGGAAGACTAACACCCAAGGATAGTAGAGATAAGGACCAAGAGGATTGCTCCATGGCTTGAAAGCCGGCCTCACATGCTAGGGGAAAAGTCAGCTGACTAAGGACCACCAAGTAAAGAATGCTTGGAGGGCCCGCTCAGGATGGGATATGGGTGCTGAAAGTAGACCAAATATGATGGCCGCTTAATACCTGTATTGAAAACCATTACACCAAAAGGAGAGAGGGAGTAAAAAGGAATGTGCCTGTTGCAGAGGTGAGGGTAGGGGGAGGAGGGAAGGAATAGGGAATAGTACTACTGTAATCAATTATCAAGACTTCAAACAAAAAAATCAGAAATAGAAAAGTCTTGTATTGATAGAACTTCAGGGAAGGAAAGGAATAACATTCATTTAAATTCACCCGAGAGTTCCTGCAGAGGGGTGAAGATGAAACTAACAAAACTCTTCTCCAGACCACAACAGACACATTGGGAAAACCGATCATAGACCCTCCAAGCTTAATTAGCATACTAATAATACCAAATAGCTCTGTAACTTCTCAGATGATGGCTTTAGAGACACTATATTGAGACCTATTAAGTTATATTGAGTTTAATAAGCTCAAAGAAATAGTGGCTCAGTAAGTTATAGAAGCCAAAATAAGAGTTTAAAAGCATAAATAAGAAAACTGCAATCAGAAGTGAAAGAACTAAAGAATATTTGTAGTAATTAATACTTTAAAAATCCCAGTGAGGGGCTGGAGCGATAGCACAGCAGGCAGGGTGTTTGCCTTCCATGTGGCCGACCCGGGTTCGATTCCCAGCATCCCATATGGTCCCCTGAGCACCGCCAGGGGTGATTCCTGAGTGCAGAGCCAGGAGTAACCCCTGTGCATCACCAGGTGTGACCCAAAAAAAAAAAATCCCAGTGAAAGCAAAGTAACAGTAACTGAGGAAAAAAATGGTGAACTTCATGATGAGATGCAGGAACCACAAAAGAAACTAATAGTATCCCAGGGGACTATGAATTAAGTTCAAGAGGAATAATATAAGGCCAAGTGGACTCCATGATGAAAAAGAAATCAAATTCAATGAAGAACCACTAGTCAAGGAAATCAGAGATCATTATTCCCAATAACTGAGAAGTGTAGAAGTTAAATTAAAAAAAACCTCCAAATACATTGAAGTCAAAGTAAGAAAAGTCAGAAAGACATGCAAAAATGTTCAAAGAAGCAAGATCAAAAAGGAACAAGGACTGGAGAAACAGTGCAGCCAGTAGGGTACTTTCTCTGCCTGTGATCAACCTGGGTTCAATCCCCAGCAACACATATTGTCCCCTGAATGCCACCAGGAGTTATTTCTGAGTGCAGAGCCAGGAGTAACCCCTGAACATCACCAGGGGTGACCCAAAAAACAAACAAGCAAAAGGGAACGTACACATAAAAGAACTTCCATAAAATTCACAGCATACACATCGAATGAGATTCTATAGGTCAGTAGGAAATAATAGTATATAGTAAACAAACAAAGAACAACAATAACAGCTGGACAAAATAAGCACCTCCCCAAGAATATGCGATAGAACAGGTTTATCATTCAGATTTGAAGGAAGACTATAAAGCTCCATGGACAAGCAATAGCTTAGAAACTTTATAGCTTTGAATACAATTTTGTAAGAAGCAATTAAGGAGCTTATTTAAAACTTAAGACAAACTATAAAATATGCATAACTTCTACAGAATAATAAAAATAAATTACTTCATCTCAATACTCCACTCAATGTCAATGTTTTGAAAAACCAAGAAAAACAGAGTGGCAGGACTGGTTGGAAAACTGAACCCAAAGTTCAGCTGCCTACAAGATACATATATGTTGACAGAGGGTAAACATTAATTTAAAGCTTAAGGCTAGAAACCAATCTTAAAGCCTTAAAAATCTGGGATGATCAAACTTATATTTTTAAAATTTATAATCCTTATAGATTTCAATTAAAGAAAGCTATAAAGAACATAGTTGATCATTACTGATCAGTGGATCACTACACCAAGAAGTCATACTAATACTACTAAAAATTTATGTACCTAATTATCAAACTATGTAAAACAACCATTAGTATACCTGAAGAAGATATTAACGAAACACAATAGTAGTAGGAGAATATAACAATCCCGTATCACGGCTTGGTAAATAAACTAGGCAAAAACTCAACAAGGAAATAACTATTTTAAAGGAGTAAATAGAAGAGATGGACCTAACAGATACATAGAACGCTTCATCCCCAAAAGATTGAGTACATAGTCTTCACTAGTTTGCTTAGGATATTGTCAAGATAGACAACATTCTGGGTATAAAACATATATCCATAAAATCAAGACAAAAATAATACCAACTATTCTCTCAAACAACAATATTTTTAAACAGAAATTAATAAAAATGGGAATGGGGAAACACTCCAACACTTGGAAATTAAGCAACTTACTAATGAAAACCTGGTTAGTCAAAGAAGACGTTATAAAAGAAATCAAAAGATACCTGAAACAAGAATGAAGATAGTTATCAGAACATAGAAAACACAGAAAAGGTGATGTTAGAGGAAAGCTCATAGCAATGCAGGAAATAAAAGACCCAAATCAATAATATAACAGCACAGTTACTTATCTAGAAAAATACCACAAAAGGAACCTAAATGAAACACTGTAGCACTGTCATCCTGTTGTTCATTGATTTGCTCCAGCGGGCATCAGTAATGTCTCCATTGTGAGACTTGTTACTGTTTTTGGCACATTGAATACACCACGGGGAGCTTACCAGGCTCTGCTGTGTGGGTGGGATACTCTCAGTAGCTTGTCGGGCTCTCCGAGAGGGACGGAAGAATGGAACCTGAGTCAGCTTTGTGCAAGGCAAACGCACTACTCACTGTGCTATCGCTCCGGAGGGAATAAAATATCAAAACATAGGGCAGAAATTAAAAACAAAGGACTATTGAAACCAAGAGGTTGTTTCTAGAAATCACAAATCGTATTTATGAACTGTTATCTAGTTTCACATAGATTCCAAGCATTGCTCTTTATATTCCTCTTTGGGAGACACAAATAGTGTTCTTATCCTGTTAACATAGGAATATGCTTGGAATATTACGTTTCACTCAAGTGAGAGAAGGAATCCAGAGTTCTGACCTCCATCGACGATGGAGAATCAGGGAAGCTATCTCGTTTGCCAAGGGGTCGAGAATCAGATGGACCAGACACATAATGCGATTTTGAGACGACTGCTGGACTAGAGTCATTATCGACTGGATTCCTTGGGACGTCAAAAGAACGCCTGGAAGCCCACCTACGAGATAGTCATACTTCTTCATTAAGACTCTGAACGAACAGTTTGAGGATCTTAGTGTTCCTGGAGCGAGCAGATGCCACTGGGCTACACTAGCATGCCACAAGGATGACCTGAGACTTTACTGGCGCCCACTTGAGCAAATCGATGAGCAACGAGATGACAAGTGATACAAGTGGCATCTAGTTTCACAAATTATAAAGAGGAAAAACTTCTTATAAGCAGTGTCAGAAGTCAGAAGGAGAGCTGTCACAACAGATGCCACAGAAATTCAAAGGATCATTAGTGATTACTATGGAAATACTGAGCAAAAAACCAGGAGACCCAAAAAATGCGTATACGTTTTTGGACTCCTAATTTTTCAAAACTAAAGTAGGAGAAAACATAGCACCAGAACAGACCAAATAGTATCAAAGTAATTGAAATGGTAATTAAGTTTCCCCAAAATCAAAAGCCATAGTTCTGTGGGTTTATTTACAAGTTCCTCCAAACATTAAAAAAGATCAACTTCCAATTCTTTGATGAACTCAGTCTCTCACTCTGTTCGTTTTATTCTAGGCTGTGGGTCCTGATGTAGAGTTCTTCAGGTGACCTTCTTAGTCCTATCTTGGCATTAAAATTACTGACAATGACCTTGTAAAAGGTGTAGTCTTCTTTATAGAACTTCTCCAGCTCCATGTAAAAGTTCTCAATTTCTACTTCATCGTAGTTAGATGTTGGTGCATAGACGACAAAGATAGAAACTGCCAGCAATGAGACACATCTATTCAAATATAAGCGTCTGATTTGGGTTGTTAGGCATTCGAACAAATTGATGCTCATAGCCAAGTTTGTGTTGATGAGGACATCTACACCACCTACTCCTCTACTGTCGCTTGTTCTGAGGAATAGTTCTCCAGTGTCGAAAATGGCATGATGTGATCGATGCCTTCTCATCTCGGTCAGTCCAATGATGTCATAGTTGATCTGTGCTTGCACTATCAGGTTTTCAATGGATGCTTCCAATGACAGTCTACGTGCTTTAAAAGTGCAGACGGTCATTGTAGTCCTTCTTTGGTTTGGCAGCCTAGTTTGGCCCTGAGATTTTAGCAGCTTCTCCTTGCTCATCCTTCTCAACGCTGCCATATTGGGGACTCTTCGAGGGTCAGGCGAATAAGGCCCACTATTGTTCATGGCTTTTGGCATATCAAATATGCCACGGGTAGCTTGCCAGGTTCTGCATGCAGGTGGGATACCCTCAGTTACCTTGCCAGACTTTCCAAGAGAGAAGGCTTTTGTCGTGGTCTTTTATCTCCTTTCAGGTGCTCCCAGTCTACCGAGTGCTAGCTTTAGGTCAACTGACATGTTGTAATGATCCTCACACTGACAAACATGCCACATACCTTGTGCATGGACATGCTGCTCATGTACAGAAAGTACTGGACAAATCGACATAGTCAATGCAAGGAGCCCAGCCCTGAACCTGTCTGCATCTCTAGGCAGCACCTGTTGGTTTACTCTTTGCCAGTTAGCACCGTTCCCACCCTCTCACCATGATGAGGCGGTGAACCATGAGGCAAGGACAAAAAATAACAGCCAAAAATGAATAAACAAACAAAAAGCAAGGAAAACTGTAAAAAATCCTAAGTACGCCGACAGTTGTGTGCACTCGTGGGCTCTCGGGGCGGCTCTGTCTCACTGCCCATGATTGGTGCTCTAGAACCACTGTGTATGGGCTGGATTGGGACGGCCATTGGACAAGGACAGGCGAAGGAAGAATGAGGACCAAGCTGGTTGCTGATTAGTTACCGTTTATTCAATCTTCCATCTTTTTTTTAATTTTTTTTAAAATTTTACTGAATTACCGTAAGATAGTTACAAGCTTTCATGTTTGGGTTACAATCTCACAATGATCAAACACCCATCCCTCCACCAGTGCACATTCCCCGCCACCAATATCCCGGGTATACCCCCCCTTTCCCATCCTCCCCCTGCCTCTAAAGCAGACAATATTCCCCATTCTCTCTATCTCTACTTTTGAGTGTTATAGCTTGCAACACAGACACTGAGAAGTCATCATGTTTGGTCCATTATCTACTTTTGGCGTGCATCTCCCATCCCAACTGGTTCCTCCAGCCATCATTTTCTTTTTTTTTTATTTAAATTTATTTATTTTTAATTAGAGAATCACCGTGAGGGTACAGTTACAGATTTATACACTTTTGTGCTTATACTTCCCTCATACAAAGTTTGGGAACCCATCCCTTCACCAGTGCCCATTCTCCACCACCCGTAAACCCAGTGTCCCTCCCACCCTCCCCAATCCCATCTCCCCCCCACCCCACCCTGCCACTGTGGCAAGGCATTCCCTTCTGTTTTCTCTCTCTAATTAGCTGTTGTGGTTTGCAATAAAGGTGTTGAGTGGCCGCTGTGCTCAGTCTCTAGCCCTCATTCAGCCCGCAACTCCCTTCCCCCACATGGCCTTCGACTACAATGTAGTTGGTGATCGCTTCTCTGAGTTGACCTTTCCCCGGAACGTGAGGCCAGCCTCGAAGCCATGGAGTCAACCTCCTGGTACTTATTTCTACAGTTCTTGGGTGTTAGTCTCCCACTCTGTTATTCTATATACCATAGATGAGTGCAATCTTTCTATGTCTGTCTCTCTCTTTCTGACTCATTTCACTCAGCATGAAACTTTTCATGCCCATCCACTTGACTACAAAATTCTTGACCTCCTTTTTTCTAACAGCTGCATAGTATTCCATTGTATAGATGTACCAAAGTTTCCTCAACCAGTCATCCGTTCTGGGGCATTCGGGTTTTTTCCAGATTCTGGCTATTGTAAACAGTGCTGCGATGAACATACATGTGCAGATGTTGTTTCGATTGTACTTTTTTGCCTCTCTGGGATATATTCCCAGCAGTGGTATTGCTGGGTCAAATGGGAATTCAATATCTAATTTTTTGAGAGTCGTCCAAATTGTTTTCCAGAAGGGCTGAACCAGTCGGCATTCCCACCAGCAGTGAAGAAGGGTCCCTTTCTCCCCACATCCTCTCCAACAGCGGTTGCTTTTGTTCTTTTGGATGTGTGCTAGTCTCTGTGGTGTGAGGTGGTATCTCAAAGTTGTTTTGATCTGCATCTCTCTGATGATTAGTGATGCAGAGCACTTTTTCATGTGCCTTTTGGCCATTCGTATTTCTTCCTTGGTAAAGTTTCTGTTCATTTCTTCGCCCCATTTTTTGATGGGGTTGGATGTTTTCTTCTTGTAGAGTTCAACCAGTGCTTTATATACCATTGATATCAACCCCTTATCTGATGGGTATTGTGTAAATATCCTTTCCCATTCTGTGGATAGTCTTTGGATTCTGGTCACTGTATCTCTTGCGGTGCAGAAGCTTTTTAGTTTAATGTAGTCCCATTTGTTGATCTCTGTTTTTACTAGATTGCTTAGTTCCGTGTCACCTTTGAAGATACCTTTATCTTCAATATCGTGGAGGGTTTCGCCGACCTTGTCTTCAATGTACCTTATGGTTTGTGGTCTAATGTTGAGGTCTTTAATCCATTTTGATCTGACTTTTGTGCATGGTGTCAGGTCAAGGTCTAAACCCATTTTTTTGCATGTGGTTGTCCAGTTTTGCCAGCACCATTTGTTAAAGAGGCTTTCCTTGCTCCACTTCACATCTCTTGCTCCCTTATCAAAGATTAGATGGTCATACATTTGGGGTTGTGTGTAGGGATATTCCACCCTGTTCCATTGGTCTGCGGCTCTGCCTTTGTTCCAGTACCATGCTGTTTTAATTGTTACTGCTTTGTAGTAAAGTTTGAGGTTGGGGATGGTGATGCCTCCCATCATCTTTTTCCCAAGAATTGTTTTAGCTATCCTTGGAAGTTTGTTATTCCATATGAATTTTAGGATTGCTTGATCCATTTCTTTGAAGAATGTCATGGGTATACTTATAGGGATCGCATTGAATCTGTATAATGCTTTAGGGAGTATTGCCATTTTGACAACATTGATTCTCCCTATCCACGAGCAGGGTATATGTTTCCATTTCCTCATGTCCTCTTTGATTTCATGGAGTAGCGTTATGTAGTTTTCTTTGTAAAGGTCTTTTACTTCCTTGGTTAAGCTGATTCCGAGGTACCTGATTTTCTGGGGCACGATTGTGAATGGGATTGCTTTTTTCATGTCCCTTTCCTCTGCCTCATTGTTTGCATATAAGCCATCATTTTCTTAGTGATCCCTTCTCTATTCCATCTGCCTTCTCCCCTCTGCTCATGAAGCAGATCCCTACCAAGCTTCCTTGTTGAAGAGGTTAGCCCAGAAGACCCTAACAGCAATGAAGTGCTATATAACCTCTCTGACAAGGAATTTAGAAAGGAGCTACTGAGGATGTTTAGGGAGCTAAAAGAAACTATGCCCAATCTTCCATCTTTCTCATCTCCCGCACCCCTAGTTCCGTCCTCTCTCTGGATCTACTGCCAAGCTGGATTCTCTTGTCTCTCTCCTCCCTTTTCTCTCTCCCCCTTGCCCCTGAGCTACACACAGTCAGGTATAAAAATGATCATAAGAAAGCCCTTCCTGAAGGCTGTCATGTTCAAAGGAAACACAACCTAGGGGCGGTCCAAAGCCCTTCCTGACTCTTAAGATGTTTTTCTCCTTTCCTTAGTCCAAACATTCATTAACATCTTAATACTAGTTATTTTTGTATGGACATAGCAAGAGATACATTGAGGCTTGCAAGGCAGCTCTCCTGGCAACATCTTGCCACAGATTTAGACTACAGCACTCAGGCCAGATTAATCATTCTTAACACTAGCAGAGTCCAAATCTAGGTATCACTGTTTGGATCATGTCAGCATTTGTCCATGACCAAGCTCTTAACTTATAGTTTAGCATTAGGCACTTTGGCCAGGCCCATCTTGATGCCAGGGTAGCACACAACTCACTGCTTGCCCTGGGTCCATCTCGTCCATCGTCGGGACCCTGCTTTGGGGGGTGCTAGGAAGCTAGGGCAACTGAGGCTTAGCTGAGAGAACAGATGCCCAGAAGGAAAATATCATGTAGAGTCAAATGACTCCCAGGTTATAAAAGCATAGCATTTGCTAAGACTTCCTGTGTTCATACAAAAAGGACATGGCTCTGAATAAACTATGCAAAGGACTCAAGGAGAAGAGAATAACAATATTTACAAGCCAACAGAACACTAAAAAAGAAGCTACAAATAAACACAGAGGAATGGGAGCACTGTTATCGGAGTAATCCAACAAACCTAAACTACCTGAGGCTATGCTATCCTACAGAAAACAAATATGGTTATGAAGGTTCGTCAGTGTAAAAGATAGATTATCTTGCCAACACTCAGTTCCTGTATTATTCCACCTTATATTGAAAATTAATACCCCTTGAACACATAGAAAGAGTAGATGGTGCATGTTTTAAATGTATTTTCCCAGTGTCACACATTAGGCATATCTAATGGCTGTAATGGTAACTGTCATTAGCATCAATCTTACCCAGCACAGATTGCTTCGTATTAAGAATTAGCCTCATGGTTCACAATGCTTAGTGTGCAATAGAATTTCCTGCTATGTTATTTTCAATATCCTATACAAAATGCTCTGTACTATACTACAGATCAACTGAAGTTTAAATCAAAGCTACATTCATACAATTCAACATGGGGAACACACAGTGTGAGAACACAGTGATCATCTAAAGCCTATCAAGCCTCATTCAGTTGAAAAACTTAGGTAACTTGCCAATTGTCCATAATTTAAAAACTTGACAGAAAATTTTAGGGTATTAGGGTATCCCAAAGAGGAATCGAAAGAGCTGTCCAAGGAGTATCACATCTCACTCAAGTGAGAGAAGGAATTCGGAGTTCTGACCTCTGTCGACGGTCAAGAATCAGGGACGCTGTCTTGTTTGCCAAGGCATCAAAAATCAGATGGGCCGGTCATGTAATGTGATTCAGAGATGACTGCTGGACTAGAGCTGTTACCAACTGGATTCCATGGGACATTAGAAGACTGCGTGGCCGCCCACCCACTAGATGGTCAGATTTCTTCGTCAAATCCCTGAATGAACGATTTGAGGCTCTTCCTGTTCCTGGAGCAAGTAGATATCATTGGGCTGCACTAGCAGGCGACAGTACAAATGGAGATGTTACTGGCACCCGCTCGAGCAAATCTAATATCAACGGGATGACAAGTGATACAAGTGATGTAGCTAGCACTTGCAGAAAATAAAACATTATTAAATTTAAGTGAATAGCAATCTATCTTTCCCACATATTTTGTCCTTGAAGGAAAAATTATACATTATGGTTCATTTGTAAAAATTATCCTTGAACTACATTTGCCATCGCATCTTAGAAAAGTTATTCCTAAAGTGACTTTTTATCAAATTTTTGCCAGTGTGCTCTGTGAACCTGAAACAAACTGTGAAAAAAAAATGACTGAATACTGGTATGAAGCTAGAAAAATTGGATATTTCCCAGACCTCCTTTTTCTGTTTTCTAGCAGAATTAACAAGTACAGAAATTTTATTAGTACTAAGCAACTTTTAAATTTAGTCTGGTTATTCCTAAATTTCCTAGGAAATATCAGAAAAATATTTGGGGGGGTTTGGGGCACACCTGGCAATGCTCTGGAGCTACTCCTGGTTCTCCACTCAGGAATCACTCCTGGTGGTATGATTAGGGAACCAAATGAGATGCCAGGGATAAAACCTAGAGATTGAACCCAAAAAGCACCTTCCCAGCTGTTCTATCACTCTGGCAATACCATTAGAAAATTCTAAAGCTGAAACTGAAATAAATTGATTTAGTGTGCTTAGGGTAGATCCAAACCATTAATATTTAATTCTTCTTTTGAATTTTTAGTTTTTAATTTTAATCTTAATTTACATTAATATTGAATTATTATTTTATACTTAGAGTCCTACACTGTTTCAAGCTGCCTCATTGATCAAGTCTCAGGAATTATTTCCTTTAAGTATTGTCTAATCCCTTTGTTTATATTCTGTGTACAGTGATATAATCTTTCGAGATGATCTTTCATCCTTTGAGATTATGATTGAGATCTATCTTTTACTTTCAGACTAACTTCTTCTAGTATAACACACACCCCAAAGCTCAATCCAAGTTGCAGTAAACTGAAAATGTTCATCATTTCTCTTTGCTAAATAGTATTCTTATTGTGTATATGTACCACAATATCTTTATTCACTCCTCTGTTGGTGAACACTTGAATTTGTCCAGATCTTGACTATTGTAAATAGTGCTGTAAAACAATGATCATAGAGGCATATATGCCCTTTTGGATTTAATCTTTTATATTTGTGGCATAGATTCCCAGGCATGGAATCACAAAGCCTTACAAAAGTTCCACTCATAATGTGTTGTGGAGTCTTCAAACCATTTTCCAGGAAGGCTGAACCATGGTGACAGTTCTATCAATAGAGAAATTGCCTTTTCAGAACATCCTCAACCACACTTATTGTTTCTTGTTTTTTTTTGTCTTGTTTTAGAGGCACAACTGCATGTGTTCAAGACTTACTCCTGGCTCTATGCTCAGGAATAACTCCTGAAGAGATGTGAAAGACCATATGGGGGTACTGCCTTACTCACTGTGCTACCATTCCCACCCCTCTGTTTTTTTCTTAAAAGGACCATTCTCTCTGGTATAAGGAGAATTTATACTCTCATTGTCATTTTGATTTGCATTTCTCAAAGAACCAATGATGATGAACAGTTTTTCATGTGTTTGTTGGCCATTTTTTGATCCTCTTTGAGATGTCTTCATAACTGCTTCCCATTTTTGATGGGGTTGTTTTTTTGTTGTTGTGTTTTAAGAATGTTTTTACAGCTTGGACACTAAATTTTTGTAGATTGTGATGTGTAAATATGTTCTATCTCTGAGTAGGGTAGCTTTATTTTAGGTACTATATATTTCTAAATACAGAAGCTTTCAGTCTATTGTTGTGCCGCTTAGTTATTTTGACTTTATTTTCTATGAAAAAGAGATTGTGTCAATGCTAATCCTTTAAGGTCAAGATCTTAGAGTGTCCTTTCCTATATTTTCTTCAAAGTATTTTTATGAGACTCCTAGAAATTATATGTATGCAGTAAATTAGCAGTCTACAAAATCAGTGCCCAGAAATCTATTGTATTTTTATGCAGATAGTGAAAAAGAGAGTCTCTTGCCCGCACGCCTGGCTGTCTTCCCCGGGGCCCCTCGGAGGGGATGGGCTCCAGCTTCCCTCCCCACCCCAAGCAGAGCTCCCGGCGGCCGAAGACCACTGAAACCTACTACAGCCATGCTGGAGGCCCCTCTCCACACATTCGAACAGGCCTCATGCATGAAGGTACCGGCAGAGGAACCCAGGTGTGTGTAATCCCATCAATGGCCAACATCCAGAGAGAGACTTAAAAGCAAGCTCTCAGAAGCGATATCTTTAGCCTACTTCTCCCTCTAGGAGAAACTGGCAATATTCTGAGAGTTTCCTGCCCACATGGGACAGCCTTGCAAGCTTCCCATGGTGTATTCATATGCAAAATCCAGTAACAAGCTGGATCTCATTCCTCTGACCCTGAAGAGCCCCCAGTGCAACATCTTTAGGAGGGCCGAGTTGAGATAGACTTCTAAGATCTCAGGGAAAGGACGAAATGAGATGTTACTGAGCCCGCCCAAGAAATCAGTGATTAACGGGATTTCGTGATCGTGATCATGAATGAAAAAGAGAATTACATTTTTAAAAACGATCCCACTTTATTGTTAGGTTTATAAAACTCAGGTGTCTAGGAATCAATCTAACAAAGGATGTAAAAGACCAACTAAGTGAAACTCAGTTCTGAAAGAAATGACACAAGTAAATAGAAACATATACTTTGCTTTTGAATTGGAAGAATCAATATTAAGATGATCATATTACCCAAAGTAATTTGCTGATTTAATATGATTCCCATTAAAATCCTCGTGGAATTCTTTGTGTTCCCAGACATGAAACAAATACTTGTAAAAATTTGTATGGAATCATAAAACTACCCAAATAGCCAAAAACATTCCTAGAAAAAAAGAACATGGAAGGCAGTAGATTTCTAGGCTCCCATTTTTACTACAAAGTTCTCATAATCTTAAACAAAGACAAAATCTCATATAGAAAATGATAATAGATTTGAAATCCCAGTATATACCTTCAGAGATAAACTCTAAGCTGTATGGAGATTTAATAATAACAAAGGGACTAGATGTATGAAGAACAGTAAGGGGAAGTCTTGAAAAACTATTTCTGAGAAAACTGTTTAGTTACATGCAAGCAATGAATTTTGGCCACTGTCTCACACAATACACAATTAAAAATGGGCTCACCTTGATATCAAACCCGTCTCCTTAAAGTATTTTAATGCTTTTTGAAAGATTTCAGTGGTAAGCGAAAGTTATTAATCATGGCTCCAATAAAATCTCAAATCTTGTTGCACAGCAATACTAGATTTTTCACATTAAGGGAATATTTTGTTATTAAATTTTTCTTTTGCAGAAAATAAGGGAGATTTGGACATAGTCAGTGGAGTTTGAGAGCAAATCTTATCTCTGTGCTGCATGATCACTCCAGAGACCATGCAGTATCATGGACTGAGTCAGCTTCATGCAAGACAACCACCTAAAACCCCATCTTATATCTCTCATCTGTCTTATCCTTTTGGGTTTCAAGTGGTTTATTTTAAGAGGTCATAAGGTCGAATTCACAGATATAAGATACCCAGTCAAAAATAATCCAATTATAGCATACACTTTACAAAACAATTATTTGTACTTATCAGAAATTCAATACACAATGGAATATTATTTGACTATAAGTAATAGCATACTCTTAAGATTTTTTGCTATGTGAATGGATCTGGAGAATAACATATTGAGTGACGTAAGTCAGAAGAGGTAAAAATACATAATTAAGCTGCCATATATGTGGGATATAAAAAACATAATAAGATAGTAACAAATAGCCAAGGCAACAGAGCCTAAGAACTGACCTTAGCACAGTGGGAGGTAATTTGGAGAGTGAATTTTAAAAAGGAAATTCAAATGCATTTATATAGTCTGTGTTGGGTTGTTGTCATTGTTATTCTTGGTTTTGTTGCTGTTTTTGTTGTTTTCAAATCTATTGCACCTATCCTAAGGGCATCAGAAATAGTGGCGTGAGATTTATGGAAGAATTTGGAGGGGCTGGAGTGATAGCACAGCGGGTAGGGTGTTTGCCTTGCACGTGGCCGACCCAGGTTCAAATCCCAGTATCTCATATGGTCCCCTGAGCACCTCCAGGGGTGATTCCTGAGTGCATGAGCCAGGAGTGACCCCTGTGCATTGCTAGGTGTGACCCAAAAAGCAAAAAAAAAAAAGAATTCAGAGTAAAAGGTATGTATGTTAATGCCTTTTGACATTTTCATCTCTCCCTCATTCTTCCTGTCACTGCACTCTAATTTTTTTTCAAGAACACTTATTCCTCTTTCTATTTGGTTTGTGGGGGTCACATGATATATACTAGTGATTCACAGGTATTTGTCACCTTAACCACAGTCATTAGCACAGTCACAGTGGGTTATTAATTCTTACCAATATATGTGAAGGATCTTCCTTAATAAAGTCAATAGAAACAGTGGTCTAAAAAAAATGAAATTCTGATGAATCCTCAGATGTAGTCACACCAGAAATTTGAATATTGAGATTTTTTTGTAATGTTAATGAATTAATTCCTACACCAATTTCTTTATTTTCCATGATTTCCCCCCAAAGACTTTCAGAAATGGGCACTGGTGGAGGGATGTGTTTGTGAACATTTTTTGAGGGGCAAACAAGCTCAAAAATGTGTGAATCTGTATCTGTATCCTCATGGTGATTCACTAATTAAAGAATAAAATAAATTAAAAAAAACACCTATAATGGTATATAATCTGAAGCAGGAATCTAGAGTAAAGCTTTTACCTGTCTTGCAGTGATTTTTTCCCTAGAACACATTTCTTCAAGGAGTTTGGTCTGAAGTCTTCTTTCTTAGAGGTGTCTCAACTGATCTGGGGAGTGTAACATTAGTGAGAATTATGCATATGTCAAAAATACGGGGAAAAATCTGTGTTGGTGGAGATGTGGTGAAAAAGGAAGACTCATCCACTGCTTTGGGGAATGTTGCCTCATTTAACCTTTACAAAACACAGTATGATGTTATCTAAGTGTACTAAAAATTGAGCTGTTAAGTAATTAACCTAAGAATTGAGCTGCCATATGACCCAGCAATTGCACTTCTACTAATTTATCATCAAGACACAAAAACATTTTCAGAAGAATGAAGAATAGCTACATCACTGTTTATTTCAGCACTCAGCACAGTAGCTTAGGTATAGAATCAACCTATATTTCCAGTAATAGATAAGTGGATCATAATGATGTGGTATACACACAGTGGAATACTATGCAGCTATAGTAATAAAATTATTCAGTTAATTGCAATGTGAATAGAATTTGAAGACATCGTGTTAAATGAAGTAAATCATAAGAAGGACAAACAGGATGACCTCACATTTGTGTGGTATAATTGGATAGGAAAATGCAATGTTTCAAAGTGAGGGATGCCTAGATTACCCTGAGTACAGCAAGGAGAAGGATGGAAAAGGAAAGAAACAGAGGTAGAATAGATAGACAAGAAACAATGGGTTCAGGGTCCAGGCATATGAGTTCCTTGGTTCGGTAAAGGAATAGTACAGCTAGGTATTCAAATCACAGAGTCAGCAACATTGAAAACAAGAGTTCCAAACCCTAATAACTAAGCTTAAAAATGTGCCTGTCAACCATAATGGCCAAAAGGAGAGAGAGAGAATATAGGGAAAATTGTCTGCCATAGAGACAAGGGGAGAGTTGGGAAGAGGGGGGATACTGGGGACATTGGTGGTGGAAAATGTGCACTGGTGGAAGGATGGGTATTAAATCATTGTGTGACTGAAACTCAAGCATGAAATCTTTGTAACTTTTTCTCATGGTGATTCAATTAAAAAAAGGTGCCTGTCATAATGGCAGCCTACGGGGTGGGCCCTATGGGGTGGGAGAAAGCATGGGAACTCTGGTAGAGCAAAACACTGGTGGAAGGATTGGGGCTGGAACATAGTATGTCTAAAACCCAATATGAATGACTTAGCAAATCGCTGTATCACTGTATCACTGTCATCCCGTTGCTCATCGATTTGCTGGAGCAAGCACCAGTAACATCTCCATTGTGAGACTTGTTGTTACTGTTTTTGGCATATTGAATATGCCACGAGGAGCGTGCCAGGCTCTGTCATGCGGGCGAGATACTCTTGGTAGTTTACCAGGCTCTCCGAGAGGGGCAGAGGAATCGAACCCAGGTCGGCTGTGTGCAAGGCTAACACCCTACCTGCTGTGCTATTGCTCTAGCCCGACTTTGTAAATAGGGTGCTTTAATAATTTTTTATTTTTTAAAAATTTTTCTACTTATTACAATTATCAAGGAGTTAATTAACAAATTGATTTTGCATCTTAAAAACAGTTCTTGTTACACAGGCGGGGTGAGGGGCTGGGGAGGTGGCAGGGAGGGGGGAGGTATACTGTGATTCTTGGTGGTGGAATATGTGCACTGGTGAAGGGATGGGTGTTCGAGCATTGTATAACTGAGACTTAAACCTGAAAGCTTTCTAACTTTCCACATGGTGATTCAATTAAAAAAATAAAAATAAAAATAAACAGTTCTTCAATGTCTGTTACTAATTTATCTTATATTCTAACAATTACCCCACTGTTCCTAATTCTATATATCCCCTTATATATATAGATGTATCATGATTCTTTTTGTTTATTATAGCTATTTATAACATAGTTTTCCCATACAGAGCATGGCACAGAACAAGGGCTTAATTAGTATTTGTAAAATTAAATTGCCTATGTATGTATGTGAGGCACTACAGAAGATGATTGGGGGGACAGCTGGAGTTGAGGATGAGCTGCTGAGACTTGACCCAAGAGACAAGTGGTAGTTAACCCCTCCCCTGCCAGAGTTCTCTTGACTTCCCAGCAGCAACTTCTCCCTGCCTTCTCAAATGGCCAGAGGCAATGTCCAGTCACTACGTCAAAAACTATACATCAGGAACCATTTAACAGGCTAATCGCCAGTCAGCCGGGGAGAGTGAGGAACTGGAACACCCTATCTGACTGTTGTAAGCCTGTGTGGGAATCTCTCCCTCAAAGGTGTCCATCCATTGTTCTCCTAGGGTATATGAACCTAAGCCTGATTGCGGTAAACTGAGTCTTCTCCCTGCAGAGGCTCCCGAGCCCTTGGTTATCTTTGTCTGTCTTGTCTCTGTCTGTCTGATCCATTCCTATAGCTCCGCATACTCATCCTCCCTTTAGGGACTGTCTCCTTCCCTGTCTGATGCGCAAACAGTGGTGTGGGCTTGGGAGGAGTGCAATGGTTCCATGGACCCAACGTGTCAGAATGATACATCCTCAGGGTCTGGAATTATGCATTCAAAAGCTCTGTTGAGGGGGTTCCCACGTGCCCCAGGACCCCAGTTCCCGCCGCCAAGCCTCTCCATGTGCAGCCCTAACCAAGCACTCCCCTAACCCAGCTAACTTGGTCTCTGAGCCGCTTTGCCAATAGGCTTGTGGGGAAGTGTCCTCTATGTCAGGTGGGTGGCCTCAAAAAGGGGCATGGCCTCCTTCCGGAGCAGAAGTTCTTCCCCCTTTCCTACACTAAACACTTAGGTCATGATCTGTATGACCTCTTTCTTTGAAGAACACCCTGGCCATCTCAATCACTATATGCCAATAATCTATTAGCCTTTCATAATTCCACAAAAACTGTCAGGAACACAAGAAGGTACATAAAGCCCTTCATAAAGAGATCATAGCCTCAAGCCTTCACTTGAAGCCCTACATAAACTAGGAAGAGAGCCTGAGTGTAAAGAACTATTCTAGAAGGGGGAAAAGGCTACCATCATCAACTTAGTTCATGAAGAATCTTATAGAATAGTCATTAGATACTGATAGCCACTATATAAAGAACATAAAGCAATGTATTATACAGATAACAAATGACTAAATGAATATGCTTTTTAATGTAGTCCAGTACGTGGCAATCCTAATGGAATAAAATGCTGCTCATAGTATATAATTTTCTGTTTACACGAAGAATTAAGTAATAGTCTTGATTCTCAATCACCTAATTCAGAGTTTCTAAGACATTTGGTCTCTCTCCCTCTCCCCAAAATAAATTACATAGTGCATCCCCTCATATCTGCTTTTTTTAAGAGAACATGAAAAATGGCCACCAATTGCATCCAGGCTCATATTACTCCCTTGATCATTTCAGCACCACCCCTCTGCAGATAACATCATTAGTTCTGGGAAACATTGATCTAATTAAAGAATCCTGATCAGTTACAAGATTGTATCTTCAGTGGCAAAGATTAAAAAAGCAAAATTTATGAGCTCATGGGCTTCCCACTCAGATTCAATGCCATGAAGAAACTTTGCTTCAAGTTTATCACCTGATAATCTCCACATGCATCTTTGTAAACAGGCACAGAAATGTCTTTGCACTCCCTGTGCTTCATTTTACGTGATAAAACTTGCCCCTCTTCTCAAATTAAACTGACTGTGAGCATCTCCACTTTCTACAGGGCACTCCACTGGGGCTGTTTGGAAGAGCCACACCGCTTGTGCCTCTGAATGCAAATTCCAAACCAGTGGCTAATCTAATAAAGCATCTAAATAGTTCCTAAAGCACCAACTAACAATAACTGGAGACTCACTCTTGCAGGAACTTCTCCTTCGTGCAAATCAACACTCTGAAGTGGCATTGGGGTACCATGGAACACAGGATTACTAGAATCATTTGTGTGAGTTATATCTTGGGAAGATATTATGGTCCATGCCAACAACTGTCTAAGGATCCTGACTAGAAGCAGCAATAATTACAGCTCTGAAAGAAAAATCTGTTTAGAACTATTTTCTCTGGATAGATTGCTTGTTGGTTAGCAAAATCATCTTGAACAGCAGAGATGGGAATAATTACAGAAAAGAAATCTCTTGACAATTATTTTAAATGAGAAAAGTGAAATAGAAGGGAAACATGATTCTTCAAAACATTGAATTAAAATGGTATTAAATTTTTTTAACAATCATTTTTAAGTTACCAGAATCTGAGACTTGGCGGGAGAAGAATTGATAGTTAGTGTAGTTTGTTTAGTCTTATTTTGTGATGTCAGGGATCAAGGTATGCTAGGATTAAATACACCAGAGGGACATACTCTGTGACTGAACTATGTGCCTGATCTCAAAAGAAAACAATTTACATGTATTCCATAAATTCACTGAGTGTCTGTCTCCTCTTCTAGATGAATTTTCAGGATCAGGTCAGTTATTGATAACACTTTTGACTGTTGCAATTACATAGACACTAGAAATATTCCAGATAATAAGAAGATCTAGTGGAGAAAGAAAGCACGTGCCGGGCTCTCTGAGAGGGGCAGAGGAATCAAACACAGGTCGGATATGTGAAAGGCAAGCACCCTAAAATTATAATAACTGGTTTCTTAAAAGAAAAAGGACCTAACATCAAAAACGTTTTTCACTTTGCTCTAGTCACAATATAGAACAAGAGTGGGCTTAAATGTTTTTAACATTTCCATTGACTGAATTTTGAAGTTATTAAGTTAATTCAGCTATTAAATTGTCTAAAGATTATTTTTGTGGCATTGGGGAGGGGATTACTTTGGGCATGGTTGCCAATTTCATCAATGCTAAGCCAAGTAGTGCAGGAGTGCAGGTCTAATAGTTCAGTGCAGACTGCAACCTGAGCCACCGCAGCAGAGAGTATAGATCTTTTTAGAAGTATATAATCTGCCTGATGATCAACAATGACCAAAATTTCCAGTTTGGGCATAAAGGGTGGGTGTGCGTGCATATGGAGGTGTGTGTGTGTGTGTGTGTGTGTGTGTGTGTGTGTATAGCTTCCTCTGTCTTTACATTAACAATTTTTTAAATCTTTCAGCAGGGAATTGAGTTTGAAAATATGTATCAGACATGGAAGTACAAACTGAATGGATTCCCCATCTCCTCTTTGGGCCAGTTGCCATAGTGCTTCTGGCTACCTTTTTCTTTTGGTGGGGATAGAAATATAATTTTGTTATGAAGGTGTTTTAAAGACTAAGGTTCTGGTCTATATTCCATTTGCCCAAGTTCAGACTAGCCAAGTTTTATTTGAGCAAATTGTTTATGTTCCCCATGCCCCAGAGAGATAATAAAGTATTTTCTAATTTGCTCTATCTCTGTCTCTCTCTGTCTGTTTTTTATGTTTGCAATATGTTTCAAGCATAAATTATTTCTATTTAAAAATTCTACAATGAATAGATAGAGAAGGAAAAAACAGGTAATATATTAGATTTTGGTAGTGGTTCTTCCCCTGAGATAAAGTTCTTGACCTGTCTTTCCTTTCTTCAGTTTGCCTCTGAGGAAAATGGTGCTAAGTGAGATTTTCTCTATGTCCACCACCACCACCACTTTGGGAATAAAAGAGTTTCTTGCTGTAGGCTCAAATATGTAAGTGTGGTTAAGATAAAATTTTAAGGGTTTTGACTCTGTCTGCACACAACTTGAACAATGTCAAAGACAAAAAAAAATATTTCAAGTATAAAGCTTTTCCAAAACTTAAAGTTTTGTTAGTTTAAAAAAAAAGCTTTTGCTTCCCCAATTTATATATTGGTCAAATATTGTTCTGATTACTTATCTATCAAATGAAAATTATATATTCTATTAAAAGTAAATAAAACATCAAAATAAGACTTTGTCTGCTTGTACAGCATTCTAAAGATAAATGTAGTTATGTGAGACACTTACTATGATTTTGGACCTCTTGAGGCTATGGAGCCCCAAGTTGAGAGCCATTTGCCTGTGGAACCCTGAGTCAGTGCTGATGAAGCAATAACAGGCAGGCTAACAATTGAGTAAGTAATAATCATATTACTAATCATTTACAATGGCCCTCTGGGGACTTCAGAAATTACCTCAAAGCAATTAACTAATGACCTACCTTTAATTATATCTCCAGCTTTGAAAGCAGAAGGTTAAAGTCCGCATGTCAAATTGCTGTTGAGAAAACAGCAGCATAGCCTGGTAGCACGCTCTCTTCCTGAAAAGAACTGCCTGTTTAATTTCCCTTCAGAGTGCACTTCCACAAGATTGTAATCTTTATAGTCCTTTAACACTTTTAGAAACATCTTTGTTTATTTTCCTTAAAAGAATTGCTCAACAAGGAAAACTTATAAACTGCAAAAAGGCAAATATTGTTATCTATAATCCTACTGGCCTCAAAATTGCTTTTAAAATTGCTGTTTGCCTCTACATTTTTTCTACTTTTTTAATGTATAATACTTTTATATAGCCAATATTTACAGTTATCTCACCTCAATTTAATCATAATGTTTCTATAACATGCTTCCTTAATATTAGAGAATTGTTTTATTGCAGCTATTTTATTATAATTTGATTATTTCATTTCCTTCTGTTGTACATTTAGTCATCCTCATGTTTCATTACAATATACTAGATTTTAAATTAAGCTAATCAGGGGTTGGAGCAATAGCACAGCGGGTAGGGCATTTGCCTTGCACGCAGCAGACCCGGGTTCAAATCCCAGCATCCCATATGGTCCCCCGAGCACTGCCAGGAGTAATTCCTGAGTGCATGAGCCAGGAGTGACCCCTGTGCATCGCCGGGTGTGACCCAAAAAGCAAAAAAATAAAAAATTAAAAAATAAATAAATTAAGCTAATCAGAGCAAATTAAATTTCTGCAACTGAAAATCTTGACAAAACCATTATATAATGTACTGATGTACTTGATTTATTCAATTTTATTTCATCTATTCATTTGGAATGGATCAGTATCAAAACATCCATGACAATAATACACTGATTTATCTATCCTTCATTTTTGTTTTTTGCTCTTCTAAGAAATGTATTTCACCTAAACTTTAAGATAGTTTTAGCACCTTATGTCAATAAATGGATAAGAACTAGATACATGAACTCTGATTGAATAGAACTATGGGAAACTTAAACATTAACATTAACTCATCATATATAAAAACAAAAAGATGATGAATAAACAAAAAGTGACTAGATAGAAAAGAGAACAATTGAACAAAAACACTCACAAAATAGCATACTAACCATCACCCAAAAGAACAAATTAATAACTTGATGACACTAGATTCTATGATAGATATTGGGAGCAATAGCACAGCTAGTAGGGCATTTGCCTTGCATGCAGCCTACCCTGGTTCAATTCCTCCATCCCTCTCGGAGAGCCTGGCAAGCTCCAGAGAGTATCCTGCCTGCAAGGCAGAGCCTGGCAAGTTACTTTTGGCGTATTCAGTATGCCAAAAACAGTAACACTGAGACGTTACTGGTGCCCACTCGAGCAAATAAATGAACAATGGGACAACAGTGCTACAATGCTACAGTAAAATGTTGAGTTTTTTATTAAACTCCTCTATAATGTTTTGCAACTGCCTTTTCTTTTCCATTTTGGAAAATGAAAGGGTTATTATCTGCAGAAGATGAATATAGTATTTTGCACTGAAAGTCACTACAAAGATCATAGAGATGAGAGTTTGGGGCAGAAATTTTTAAAGAAGTGTTTCCGTAAAGATTCAGACAATAAATATTTCAGACTTCTAGAGCCATGTAAAATATGTCACTATACTCAACTCATATTGTAGCACAAAAGCTGCCGTAGAAAATGCTTAGATAGTGATCATGACTGTGTCTTTATAAACCATCATTTATAAAACAGGTAATGTTAAAAATTAATTTTCCCATGGGGCTGGAGCGATAACACAGCTGTAGGGTGTTTGCTTTGCACACGGCTGACCTGGGTTCGATTCCCAGCATTCTATATGGTCCCCCGAGCATCGCCAGGAGTAATTACTGAGTTCATAGTCAGGAGTAACCCCTGAGAATCACTGGGTGTGACCCAAAAAGCAAAAAAAAAGTTAATTTGACCAAAATACTATAATTTATGGCCTCTTATATCTAAGGTGACATATCAGGGGGGTTAAATAAAAATTCAACATCCTGAAAAAGGTGATTTGGCTAGTCATATTTCTGAGTCTTCACACTAAGTTTGTGCCTCTTCATTCTCTAATAGTAAATCACTTAGTAAGAATACATTGTCTTTTAAGAAATTAAAAGAACTCAATGAAAAACATCAAAAATAGAAATTTATTGCACTGAATTTTTAAAAATTGTAATTGGTCCGGAGGCTGGAGCAATAGCACAGGGGACAGGGCGTTTGCCTTGCACGCGGCTGACCCAGGTTGAATTCCCAGCATCCCATATGGTCCCCTGAGCACTGCCAGGAGTAACTCCTGAGTGAAAAGCCAGGAGGTAACCCCTGTGCATTGCCGGGTGTGACCCAAAAAGCAAAAAAAATAAAAATTGTAATTGGTCCAATAGCAAATTGCACTACTTGTCAAGTTCTCCCTGACTTATTGAGGATAGGTGGGGGAAAGACCCGTGCAGTTCTCACTCTAGAGAAGGCTTATTTTCAAATTTCAACAGAAAAATATTGTCAAGTACTCAAGGCAGAGACAAAATACAGAAACCAAATTAAGTACAGTGGGGCATAAAACACATGGTCCAAAGCAATAGAATAAAATGCAAAAGAAACAATGGATCAAGGTTTTTTAAAACTAATTTGAAACTAATTAATGTCTCTAAAGAGGTCATTTATTTGCTTAAGACATATTTATTAATAACTATCTACAGTGTGTTGAGACGTTTCTATAAAAATCGATTAATATATAGACTGAATGATGGCCACTCAGTACATCTACTGCAAACCACAACACCCATAAGGAGAGAGAGAACAAAAGGGAATTCTCTGCCACAGAGTCCAGGTGGGGGTTGGGGAGGTGGTGGGAGGGATACTTGGATCATTGGTGGTAGAGAAAGGGCACTTGTGGAGGGATGGTTACTCAATCATTGTATGACTGAAACATAAGCATGAAGGTTTGTAGTCTGTAACTGTACCTCACAGAGATTCATTAAAAACAAAATCTACATCAAGAGCACATTTCTTTGAAATACCAGAATTCCAGAAAAGATTCTAAAATTTCCAGTAAGAGAAAGAGAAATATGACCACATTCAAAGGTTTAGGGATAAAAGTCAAATTAGATGCCTCAAAAATAATTATAAAAATATATCTATATATAAATATCACTGTCACTGTATCACTGTCATCCCTTGCTCATCAATTTGCTCGAGCAGGCATCAGTAACATCTCCATTGTGAGACTTGTTACTGTTTTTGGCATATTGAATACGCCAAGGGTAGCTTGCCAGGCTCTGTTGTGCAGGCGAGATACTCTCGGTAGCTTGCCAGGCTCTCCGAGAGGGATAGAGGAATTGAACCCAGGTCAGCAGCATGCAAGACAAACACCCTACCTGCTGCGCTAAAAAATAAAAATATGAAAATATAAAAATATCTATATAAAATATATAAAATATTTTATTAAAAATATATAAATTATCTATATCAAGAGCACATTTCTTTGAAATTCCAGAATTTTAGGAAAGATTCTAAGAATTTCTAGTAAGATAAAGAGAAATATGACCACACTCAAAGGTTTAGGGATAAAAGTCTAATTAGATCCCTGAAAAATAATTATATTCCAAAAGCAAGGAAGCCAAAATATAAGGGACCCAATTTGTAAGAGGGATATGGAGATACACTTCAAACTATTGATTAAATAGAGCAATAGAACAGCATGGGGAGAAATCACACAACACAAAAAATTCCAAATTAAGGATTTTTTTCTCCTCAAGAAGAAATGACTCCCACATCTGACTGCTACCATTATGTAAGCTCACCTACAGACCTGTTCCAGAAACTCAGAAATAAATCTCAAAAGAGATCAAATACCTGCAAGATTTTCTCAAATACCCAATTTTGACTGAGACCTTCAGACTATCTTGGGAGGAGAGTGGGCTAGCTCCTGCCCAACCAAAGCCCAAAGCCAATGCCATGCCTTCACCAGTGAGAATGGTACATATCAAAAATGCTGGGAATAATATCTGTTGATGGGGATGTAGTGAAAAGGGAGCTTGTATCCCACCCACTGCTGGTAGAAATGTTGCCTGATTGAATCCTTGTGGAAGGTAGTATGAAGAGTGTCAGTAAATTTAGAACTGAGCGGCTGTATGACCCAGAAATTCCACATTTGGACAGAACATTCATCTAAATGGACATAGTCACACCATTATTCATGGCAGCACTTGCTGCAATTGCTAAGATATTCAATCGACCTAGATGTCCAAAAACAGATAAATGAATAATGAAGATGGGGTATGAAATACTGTGCAGTTGTAAGGAAAAATAAAGTGATGGAAATTGCTGCAACATGGGTGGAATTGAAAGATAACATGTTAAATGAAGTAAGCCAGACAAGGCAAACACAGGTCTATCTTACTTATACGTGGTATTTGGAGTAACGGAATGAGATGATGCAATGTTTTACAGGGGGGATTCCTAGGTCACCCGTGACCCTAGCAGACAGGGATAAGAGCAGAGAAGAAGAGAAACTGAGGTGAGGGGGTGGGGGAAGATGGATGCAGGAAACAGGCATCAGGAGGATTCAGATACATTCAGTGGTGTAAATGAATGGTAGAGCTATGGATTCAAACCAACAGTGAAATCTTAACCCCCAAACCATTACAAGCAAACTTAAAATTTTGTTGGTCAAATGCAGGCTGAGAAAAAAGGTGCTGGGACTGGGAAACTGGGAGCACTGGTGGAGGGGTGTGACGATGGATTGGGGCTGAAACACTGTATGTCTAAAGTTCAGCTATGAATCACTCTGTAAATCATAGCTCCATAATAATTTCTGTTGTTTTTGCTTTTATTTTTACTTTATTATTGAATCACTGTGAGATAGACACTTACAAAGCTATTCATGATTATATTTCAGACATACTGTATTCTAATACCCGGCCCTCCACCAGTACACATTTCCCAGCACCAGTGGCCCCAGGTTCCTTGCCATCACCCCTACCCCAACCCCTGCCTGCCACTATTGCAGGAGCTTTACTCCTTGTCCCCGTCCCCCCATTTTGGGTATTGTGATTTGCAATATTGATGCTGACCTCCACTACGCAGCCACCGCCACACTCCAGGCTGCTTTTGGGACACTCGGAGGAACCTCACGCGTGAGTGAAGCCCCACAGAACCAGGGAAAGCAGAACTTTGTGACCTTGGACTCCACGCTCAATGAGACCTGTAAACAAGATCCTCTGTCTGCCTCCTCTAATCTCCAGTGCCCCACCCCAGAGATCAAACCCAGATGACCCACCCTATCCATGCCAGATAAATACCTCATCAATGACCTAAGCTACCTCCACTACCCAGCCACCGCCACATTCCAGGCCACTTTCCGGACCACGCAGCTGCAACACACCATTAAGACACTTAATACCCATTTCCATATTTCTGCACCATATTTGATTGGGTTCAAATATGGTGTGAATCATGGGAACAACTGTAAGGGCTATTGGAGGCCACCCTAAAAGCCTCCATCCCTCTCGGAGAGCCTGGCAAGCTACCGAGAGTACCCTACCCGCTCAGAAGAGCTTGGCAAGCTACCCATGGTGTATTCGATATGCCAAAAAGAGTAACAAAAATGGGCCTCATTCACTTGATACTGAAAGAGCCCCCAATACGGCAGCATTAAGAAGGATGAGCAAGGAGAGGCTGATAAAATCTCAGGGATGAACTAGACTGCCAAAATAAAGAAGGACTAAAATGACGTTCTGTATATTCAATGCATGTACGCTGGCAGCGGAAGTATCCATCGAGGACCTGATGATGCAAGTGCAGAAGATCAAGTATGATATCATTGGTCTGACGGAAACAAGAAGGCATCAATCACGTCACGCCATTTTCGACACTGGAGAAGAACTTTTCCTCAGAACATGTGACAACAGAGGGGTTGGTGGCGTCGGTGTCCTTGTCAACATGAACTTGACCATGAGCATCAATTCAATCAATTCAATTCAATTAATTTTAAAAAATCAATTCAATTATGCCTAACACCCTGAATCAGATGATTATGCTTGAATAGATGTGGCTCATTGCAGGCAGTTTCTATCTTCCTCATCTATGCCCCAACATCCAACTACAATGAAGAAGAAATTGAGAAGTTCTACATGGAGCTGGAGAAGTTCTATAAAGAAGACCACACCTACTACAAGATTCTTGTTGGTGATTTTAGTGCCAAGATAGAACCAAGAAGGTCACCCAAAGAACTCCACATTGGGACTCACGGCCTAGAATGAAACAAACAGGGTGAGAGACTGTCTGAGCTCATCATGTCGACCAAGACATGATGGTATCTCACAGTTCCAGAAGGCCAAATCTAAACGTTGGACATGGGAGTCTCTGGTGTTTCGTTTCATTCCACAACGAAATTGACCACATCATATTTAATAGAAGGTTTTGCCTGACAGATATAGCTGTTTTCCCAAAATTCCAAATGGGATTGGACCACTGTCTCCTTCGTGCAAAATTCTAATTCACAGAGTGGAGAGAAAGGACTGCAAAGTTTAAGTTTAAAAGAGAACTCCCAGAATGATCACCAACTGGAAGCTCTTTGGCACAATTGCAGCAGATGGGAAGATGCCGTCATCTATTTATCTATTTAAAATATATTTATTGATTGTTCATCATATTCCAGGTACTACATTCTGATAACACAGCACTTTCCCTTCTAATCCACTTTGCAGTTGAAACAACGCTATGCACCTCATGAATTTTCCCTAGGAAACTTCTCAGTGCATTATGCAATAATATTTCACATAATAGAGTCAAAGTAGAGTAAACACAGATATTTAGATGCCTGAGTTATTGAGAGTGATTCAATAAGTTTAATACCTTTTCTGGCTCTCAAATTTATTTCATAAAACTCTTAAAATCCTAGACCACACTCAGAGGGAATATTTGAAATGAAGATTTTTGGAATTAATCCTAAACTTTTTAAATCAGAATTTTGGGACTTTGCAGAATATTCTAAAATGTAATTATTATTCTATGATGTGATTAAAATGATGATTTATTGTTCATTCTGAGGCACACTGGGATCTCAAGCTATAAAATCTGCCCATGTTTTCATATTGGGTATCTGCAAAAGTTTTACTTTGAATAAGATTATATAATTGCTTAGGGGCTGGAGCGATAGCACAGCGGGTAGGGCGTTTGCCTTGCACGCGGCCGACCCGGGTTCAAATCCCAGCATCCCATATGGTCCCCTGAGCACCGCCAGGGGTGATTCCTGAGTGCAGAGCCAGGAGTAACCCCTGTGCATCGCCGGGTGTGACCCAAAAAGCAAAATAAATAAATAAATAAATAAATAAATAAATAAATATATAATTGCTTAGAGTAAACTTTGATGATTATTACTATAAAACACCCAAGGAAGAAGTGTGAAATTAAGTAAAAAAGGAGTGAAAATGTACCAAATCTTCAGGATAGTTTAGCAGAACAGATATGGATGGAAGAGCATGACACAGCCAAATCCTAAGAAGGGAAGAATGAGTCATCTCCAGCAAATCAGAGATATAGAAAGAAATTTACCAGAGTTGAATCACTTTTCTGAAGTATAAACCATGGAACATTTCATAAATTTTACTCTTAATCAAGAATTTAAAATCAAATAAATTCAAAAACATTTATTCAAGAGGATATATTAACACATATTCTCATTGCAATACTGCGTACAATAGCTAGGATATGGAAACAGCCCAAATTTCCAGTGATAAGTTAATAGATCAAAAAGTTGTGGTATATATACACAATGTACACCAAAATCAAGGTGCTCTAATTTTTCTTTAAATTAAATTTAACTTTAATTAAACAATATGTAGAAATTGGAGCCAGAGCAATAGTGCAGTGGTTAGAGTGGAACCAAACTGTGTAAAAACACAAAAGAGAAAGGGAGCAACCCGCTGCCAGAGTTCGGTAGTCTCCGCTTCCCCACCCCGGGGGAGGTTGATGGTGATGATGAGGCAGGCGAAGGAAGGAAGAAGGACAAACTGATTGCTCGATCAGTTTATTTTGTTCTTTCTCTCCGCTTCTCTCTCCCGGTTCTCAATCTCTCTCTGGATCTTCCTCTATCCCCTTTCTGCCCCGCTCGCTCTCACTTCTTTCACCTTGTGCTCTGCTTATGTGTGTGCCACTGTTCTCTCTTTGTCTGTCTCTCTGTGTCTGTCTCTCTGTGTCTTCTGTCTGTGTTGTCTCCTTCGCTTCTGTGTCTTCCCGTGTGTCTTCTGTCTTCTGTCTTCTTTCTCTGTCTTCTTCTTCTGCCTCTTCTTCTGTCTCCTCTAGCTCCCCTCAGTGCCCCACAGTCTTAGTTTATATAGCAAATTACATAGGGTGGTGACACAAAGGTGGGTTGAACATTAACAAATCAACAAAGAAGGGTAAAACCATTTATTGAGGAGATTAACAAAATCTCATCTAAGGAAATATCATCTAAGGAGATCCACTCAAGGGTGTGGGTCCAAACAAGGGTGTGTCAGGGTGTGAGCTAGTAATCTACTTAAATAGTTACAGTAAATCTACTTCAAATATTTCTAGCAATGTCATTCTGTATGAGCACAGTAAGAGATATAACCTTAAAGTTTGGTTCTTCCTGAGTGTGTAAAACACAAAAATAAAAAGAAAAGGCGCGCAGGCGAGCGAGGCAGGCGAAGGAAGGAAGAAGGCCAAACTGGTTGCTCGATCGGTTTATTTCATGTCCATCTCCATTCTCCTCTGATTCTCCTCCTGCTTCTTTCTCCCCCATCCTACTTCATTCTCTCTCTCTGCCTCTCTCCCGGCTCTCGGTCTCTCTCTCTCGATCTGTGGATCTGGCCCCCGTGGATCTGGCGCCGTGGATCTGGCCCCGGTGGATCTGGCACCGTGGATCTGCCCCGATGGATCTGGCTCCCAACCCACTCTTACAGCCTAGTTAAATCTCCACAGCATGAGGGGGTTGAGGCATACACATAGGTGTGGTCAGCAATAGGGTAAGGTTCTTTTCCCTCAGGGGATGCTTCTCCTAGGACTTAATTCTCTTTCAGCAGGAGGATCCACCCAAGGGCAGAATCCCATGAATGTGTTTCTCTTCTTCTCAGCCAGCAAACATATAAGAATTCATAATATTAATTATTTTGTATGGACACAATAAGAGATGCATTAAAGCTTATAGAATTGCTCTCCTGGGGCCATCTTAATCTCAGACTACAGTGCTCAGGCCAGATCAGTCTTTCCTATCCCTGGCAGGGTCCCAGTCTCATAATTACTATTGGATCATGACAGCATTTGTCTATGATCAAGCTCTTAACTTATAGTTAAGAATTAGGCACTTTGGCCAGGCCCATCTCGATGCCAGGGTAGCACATAACTCACCGCTTGCCCTGGATCCTTCCTGTCCCACGTCGGGGACCCTACTTTGGGGTGCTAGGAACTGAGGGCAACTGAGGCTTAAGTGGAGAAAGCAGATGCCCAGAAGGGAATAATATTCGAGGCCAATTAAGTCTTAAGTTATAAAAACATAATATTGTCTTCTCGTGTCTATACAAAAAAGACATAGCTTTAAAGTAAATTATTCAAAAGGCATAAAGAGGAGAGAAAGGCAATGTTATAATATTCAGTGTCCTAGGAAGTTCTGACCTTACCAATTAACAGAGTTTGATTAGAGGAAGAGCAGATAAACTGGTAGAATTGGTTACAGATAAACAAAGGAATGGGAGTGACTCGAGAGCACTTTGATGGGTGTGACTGATAAACCTAAGCTCCTAGTGGCAAGGGGGAAAGGACAAACCAATGATATCCAACACTGAGGACATTCACTATATAATTCAGACCACAGTCCTCAGGCCAGGTTAGTCTTCCTAACACCAGCAGGGTCCTAGACTCGTAGTTACCTTTGGATCATGACAGCATTTGTCCATGACCATGCTCTCAACTTATAGTTGAGTATTGTGGCACTTTGGCCTGGCCCATTTCGATGCCAGGGTAGCTCAGAGCTTGCCCTGGGTCCATTCTGTCCCTCGTCAGGACCCTGCTCTTGGGATGCTAGGAATTAAGGGCAACTGAGTTGAGGAAGCAGATGCCCAGGAGTAAATATTATTGGAGTCAATCAACTCCTAAGTTACAAACATAATATAAACTGTCTTCCTGTGTCCATACAGAAAGGACATTACTTTAAGGTAAACTAAGTTCCCTGCGGCAAGGCTAAAAGGACAACCCCCATGTTCTTCCCACACCTAACCACTGTTAGTGCAGCCTAACTACCAGAGCTCAACCTCTGGCATCCCGTGTGACTACTTCAACACCACTGGGAGTAATTCCTGAGTGTACAGCATGGAGTAAACCCTGAGCATCCCTGGGTGTGACCTGAAATTTTTTTTAATTGCAAATAAAAATTATTAAAAATTTAAAATATATGTAATCCTAGAAATTAATTTAACAATGCTTACTTAATATATGAAAGATATGAATATTATAATGTACAAAAATATATAATTAATAATATCATATTTCACAATTTTTGTAATGACAGTAGCCTTTGCAATTTAGTATGATTTTTACTAACACAAAAGTATCCAAGTACTCAAAATTAAGTACTCAAAACCACATTGTTAGGTACGCAAAACCAATTACTACCATATTGAACAGAACAATCTTAGAATATCAATACATTTGAGAAGACCTATAACAAGAAGTATCTTTACTGGCACATATCAAAAAATCTGAAAGTAGCCAGTGCTGGTGGGATTATGGTGAGAAAGGAACCCTCATCCAATCTGGGTGGGAACGTCATCTTGGTTCAACCTCTATGGAAAGTAATATGGATATATCTCAAAAGAAGTAGCAATACAACCCTCAGATGATCCAGCCATACTACTTCTTGGCATCTATCCACAAAATACAAAAACATTAATTCAAAAGGATATAATGCACACTTATGTTCATTGCTTCACTTAGTATTATAGCTGATATATATAAATAATCTAAATGCCCTCTATGGATGAATGGTGATAGGGCACTTGCATTGTACACGGTCAACTTAGGTTTTATCCACAGCATGTCATGTAGTCCCCCAAGCAACACCAAGAGTGATGCCTAAACACAGATCCAAGAACAAGCTTTGAGCATGGCCAACACTCATTAAAAAAAAAAAAAAGTTGTGTATACACACAATGGAATAGTATGCAGTTCTAAGAAAGAACAAAATCAAGCAATTTGAAGCAACATGCATGAAACTAAAGTGTATCATGCTGAGTGAAGTAGGTCAGAATGAAAGGGACAGAACAGTCTCTCTTGTATGTGGGAATAAAAGAGATGCACTGAGGTAGCAGCAAATACCCCAAAGGCAGCATTTGGGGGGTAACTGACCCAACAACTGAACTGGGGAGTGAGAGGAACCCTGTTCTTTAAACAAAAAGGACTGGGTTCCTCGCAACAGGGAAGTGGGAATGCTGGTGACAGGTGTGGTGTTGGAGTTAAATCCATCTCTAATTCTGGCAGCGGAGGCCTGAGTTAAGCTCTTGGTCTGGTGATGCCATGTTTCTCAGGCCCTGGCATTTGGGGGATCCCTGAATTCACTCCTTTGAGTTTTCTCTCTAGCTTTTAGCTATACAATTTTATTGCATTAAATATTCTCACAGTGTTGTGGGTGGGGGGAATTATCTTTAACTTGGTTTACTCCAGGTTTTCTAAAGCATATTTGACTACAGATCAGTAAACACTGTATACATATTAACATTTGCTGGCAGATATATTTGTATTGACTCTACAGAAACACACTTCAAAAATCATAAAGGGATTTTATGATTTTTGTGATCATTCAGAGATCACTTGAATGCTGGTCCCAAAATTAGCCATAAATAAATACATACTTTGATTATCTCATTCAGTGCTTTTGTATAGCTCAATCTGGCTTTTACAAATTGGAAGATTTTTCTTAAAAGCATGAATTTCAAGGCTGGAGAGATAATACAGTGGGAAAGTTACTCACCTTGCACTTAGCCAACCGAGGTTAGTATCTGAGATTCCCATCGGTCCTCTGAGTTCTCTGAGCTCTGCCAGAAGTGATTCTTGAGCACAAGCCAGGAGTAATCCTGGAATGTTGCTGAGTGTGGACCCAAAAAAAGTAAAAATGGAAAAATACCTTCTACTTCTGATATTCTACCATCTCTAGAATACACTTAAGTTTAGTGTCAGCTGCTCCATTCAGGATGTAAGTGGAAGTAAAATGGACACAGAAGTCTTATGGAAGCATATGCTATTAGTTAAAAGTATCATCCATACCACCTCCATAATATCCTCCTTTGCCCACGTTCATCCATGTGAATTACCAGTTTGTTCTATAGGTCTATTAGTATTTAACTGATGGACAAGTTTAATTATCTAACTTTACAGATAAATAAACATAGGTCCCTCAAAGTTTGAAGCAATATGCTTAAAATATTTTTTTAGTAACAGAATAACTATTTCATTTATTCTAGCATACATAAGTCCCTCTACTATTCTTTCATCTCTTTCTGTTGATTCTCCTGCTACGCCTTAAGAGAATCACAGAAATTGTGATACGGGGCTTTGCTAATTCTTCAGCATGAAATTATGCTCATTAAGCAAAAGTAATTCTCTGTTCAGCACAAATTGGTTCAGCACTCATCACTAATGAGATATTGTCTTGAATCAAAAGATGATAGAACTTTTTTTGAAAGTTAAAATAACTGGAGTACAAGCAATAATCCTAAATTTCTTAGAGCAGTCTTCTTGTTTAGGCTTAATCCAAACATCATGTCTGCTGTTGAGAATGGAAATGAATCTCTAGACAAAACCCCTGTGAGGCACTAGGAGAGAATGAATAGCTCTGGGAAAGAATCCAGAGATGCTTTGGCTTTACTATTCCCACAGGAAAGTTCCACCCAACAGGACTCAAACCACATCTGACTGATGCTCATCTTAGAGACAAGACCAATGATATTTCTCCCTTTATAACAATAGCAAAATTCCCTAGGGCAGTTCAACTTCTTTTAATGAAAGAAGTTATTAAAATATATGGACATATGGTGTTTTGTGTGCAAGAATATATAGCTAATCAGATATCTACCTGTGTTATGTAAAATTTAGTAACATTGTATACAGCAGATATCTTATATATTTGTGACTCCTGCTTACTAAAAAGTTACAACATGGCCTACATAAAATAATGTAGAAAAGAGTCAGAAATTTTAAAACAAACTACAGCAAAATATACATTCATAGTCAATCTCATAGGCTACAAAGAAAAATGAAAAAGCAAGGAACAATTAATTCAGTGGTGTTTCTAGTAGTTTAATGTATGTGTGCCAAGAGTTAACTAGAGAATTTAAAGCAAGGAAAAGTTGGAGCAAGAGTGATAGTAGAGCAGTTAGAGTGCTTGCCCCGGGTGGATTGGTTCCTGAGCACAAAGTCAGGAGTAAACCCAAAAACCACCAAGTGTGGTCCAAAAAGTAAAAACACAAAAGAGAAGAAGGAAGGAAGGAAGAAAGGAAGGGAGGAAGGAAGGAAGGGAGGGAGGGAGGGAGGAAGGAAGGAAGGAAGGAAGGAAGGAAGGAAGGAAGGAAGGAAGGAAGGAAGGAAGGAAGGAAGGAAGGAAGGAAGGAAAAGGAAGGGAAGGGAAGGGAAGGGAAGGGAAGGGAAGGGAAGGGAAGGGAAGGGAAGGGAAGGGAAGGGAAGGGAAGGGAAGGGAAGGAAAGGGAAGGGAAGGGAAGGGAAGGAAAGGAAAGGAAAGGAAAGGAAAGGAAAGGAAAGGAAAGGAAAGGAAAGGAAAGGAAAGGAAAGGAAAGGAAGGGAAGGAAAGGAAAGGAAAGGAAAGGAAAGGAAAGGAAAGGAAAGGAAAGGAAAGGAAAGGAAAGGAAAGGAAAGGAAAGGAAAGGAAAGGAAAGGAAAGGAAAGGAAAGGAAAGGAAAGGAAAGGAAAGGAAAGGAAAGGAAAGGAGAAGAGAAAAAAGCCATTCTTATAATCATGGTGTTTTCTATTTGATTCTTCAAGAAGAATTTGCTTTATCTCAATTCCTTATTATAGGCAGAACTATGAAAAAAATCTGTATGGGACTACAGTGGAACAATGGGTGGATATCCTAACATTTGCTTAGATTTTCTTACTGAGATATTGCCTACTTGTAGTTAGCCTTGTGAATAATTTCAAAGTCAACTTGAAGAAAAGATATGTTTGCTTCTATTTTGTGTGCACCACAAAATAGAAGGGTTTTCCTCCCCTTGCTATTTAGAAATTATGCAGGTGCAGAAGAACCATTGTGAGATTTATCATTGTGCTTTCCAGCATTGAAGTTAGGTGAGACTTAGAATCAAGTGATTGTTCTTACAGAACAGGCGGCTGACAAAGTCCTTTGATTTGAGGGACAGTCTAACAGAGGAGAGAGAGATTTCTCCTATTATTTAAATTTTATCAAAAACCATTGAGGGCAAGAAAGTATAAATACAATACCATTCTGTTCTATAGCTATATCAACACAAAATTTGTAAAAATGTTTGGATTCAAATTCTTGTGCCTGCATTGTTATATTAGTTACCCCAATGTTCCAATGAGGAACTGTAATCTGAACTATTAGAGCATAAGGTCTTCTCTAATGAGCTCAATGTTTCATTTTCCTTGCTGAAGTAAAAGAAAAGTAGATTATTCTTACGTCTTTAAACCACAAAGAATACTTCAGGAACAAAACTCAGAAACTTGAGAATATTTTTTTTTTTAATTGGGAACACAGGGACTAGTACCTCCTTTGTAACTAAGTAAGAATTAGGGAAAAGTCCCCTGGAAAAACAAGAGAGTTGCATTACAGGTGGTTTGGCATTTTAGATCTGGGAGAAGGATGAATGTATGTTGCTTTGCGCCAGTTATGAAAAAAAACAGCTACTTCTCATTTTTGAAGAGACCCTGCCTAGGATTCCTGGAGGATAAAGCTAGTCACAGTAGAATAGTGTACCAAAAAGAAAAGCAAACAGACAAGAAATAGCAGCAGAAGAGGATGAATTTGTCAATGAAGCCAAATAAACAAGACATCACATAGTAATGGAATTGAAGGGAGACACAACATGATTTCTCCAAAATAATGTCTGAGACAAAGATGTTTAAAATGGTCCTTTAACACCAAGTAAACTGACTTCAGGCAAACCCACCACCCACATAGAAACTGTGCTTTTCTCTTGTAAGCCTCTGCTACTACCTATTGCTCCAGCAAGTGAATGTAGGAAGAGGCAGTCCAAGGGATCAGAACAAAGTCAGTTATAACTCCTCTGCCACTGTAAGCCAAGATGGAGAATAACCTTTAAATGGAGCAAAAGCACAGATTTTTGTTTTAACCTGGTCTGCGTTTGTTTGTTTTTTTGTCTTTTATCATTCTTTATTTTTTTTAAATGTATTTATTGAATCACCGTGAAAGCAGTTACAAAGCTTTTGGGTTTAAGACTCGGCCATACAATGATGAAATACCGTCTCTTCACATTGCACATTTCCACCACCCAAATCCTCAGTATACCCCCATCCCGCACCGCCTCCCTACCTGTGTGGCAGATAATGTCCACACTACTTCTCTCTCTACTTTGATTATTCAATATTTCGGTACTGGCCCCACCATTGTTATTTGAGATTTTACCCCAACACTTAGATCTGCTGAAAAGGCAACATTAGACACTTTGTTTTTCTATTGCTGATTATGAATAGCATAGGATATTGTGCAGCTGCCATAGCGACTGTGCAATTTTGGAATTCTGGAATTTTAATAATTAAATCGGGAGTGATATCTGCCAAAAGCCACTGGGTTCCAAGATTTGTTTCTGAGTCTCTCAGGTCATGGGCCGTTCAGCAACTTGATCATGAGCCAGAGAAGCCATCCGTGGGCGCCGGGAGGCCCTGCGTTGCCTCGTCACTGTAGGCCCCAACTTGTCTGTCCATTGGCCTCTATAAGATAGCGGCCCCCGAGCCACCATGAGGAAAAGGTGGTGGATCGGCACCTTTTCCCACCGGGGGTGACCTGGGACCGAAAACCTAATTCAGAGTCCGATGCATTTCTGCCAAAAGCTGCTGGGTTCCAAGATTTGTTTCTGAGTCTCTGGGATCATGGCCATTCAGCAACACGATCAGGAGGCAGAGAGCTGTCTTTTATCATTCTTACTGAAAGAAAAGTAGCTAGAAAAACTCCAAAACTTTCTGTGACTTTGTCCAGAGGCAGATATAAACAAACAAATGAAACAGTTGGGAAGAAGTAATAGTGAGGAAAAAAAAGGAAACTGATCTCTGGTTGTATGTTGGTTCCCAACCAGATCATGAAGATGAGTCCTTGGACCTGCCCTGCAATCAGGTAGCAGAACCAGGACCCCACATCCGCACTAAGTGGGGGAGCCTACACTTGAGAGTCTGATAAAGAAAAAGGCAAAACTGACCCTCTGTGGCCAACAAGTTTCTGCAGCATAAGGCCTCAGCTTCCCCTTCTCCCATATCTCAGGCCTAACTAGGCTTTGGATGTAAACATTCTTTCCCATTTGTCACAGACCCCAAGTGTGAAGAGGTCATGACCTATGTTGTTCCTTTATGTAACTGATTATGTTTTTCATTACTATAACTGACTATGTTTCCCATTTCTGTAACTGACTATGTTTTCTAACTGACTGTTAATTTACATATTCTTAGTACGTGGTTAGGTCTCATTGGACAATAGTATAAGCCAGTAAATTAAAAAAGGAGGCTGAAAAGGCTGCTGTGGGTCACAAGATCTGGGCAAGTCTTGTGGTCCTCCGTGAACAGTAATTTCTTTCACTTGCCTATCTCAGTGCCTCAGACCACCTCACCGAATGTTCGTACAACAGTTGTACCTACAGAACAATTGAACAACTATAGTGATAATCAAAAGACTGTGTTTGAGAGGGCCTTTAGGAAACTTGCATCGTACTTTGCTATAAAGATGCCAAGACAGAAATGTAGATTTCATAAAACATATCAATCAGAATCTTTTCTACAAAAATCATCAAATTTAAATTATTAAATATATTCATTATATATTAAAATAAAAATAATTTATTGAAGTATTTACAATTTTTGGACAGGTAAGATATTAATTTAATGATCAATCCTCAATCCCAATATCTCTGTTGGTCTTCCCCTCCTGCACCAGGTAAATAAATTTAGCCAACTGAAAAATGTCAAAAGTGTGTCTTGGGGCTGGAGCAATAGCACAGCGGGTAGGGCATTTGCCTTGCACGTGGCCAACCCAGGTTTGAATCCCAGCATCCCATATGGGCCCCTGAGCACCGCCAGGGGTGGTTCCTGAGTGCAGAGCAGGAGTAACCCCTGTGCATCGCCGGGTGTGACCCAAAAAGCAAAAAAAAAAAAAATTGAATCTTTATGTCTAAACCTTCTACTCTTATCTGTGAAACAAATTTAATTCGAGAATAAGTGAGAACCAATAGTGGCCAAATTTAGAAACATAACTTCAATTTGAGAATATGAAAAGAGCAATGGATTAAAAAAAAAGTTAAAAGTGAAAATCAGAGGATAAATAAGAGTGAAACCTACAAAGTTAAGGTGTCTGAAGGCAGAAAAGCTTAACAAACTGAGTCCCAAAGATTATTTGAAAATAGCAAACCCTGGGGGTAAAATAGATTTAAGAAAACAATAGTCTATTAAAATATGAAAGATTCTATATCAACCCACTTTACGGGTCTAGAAAAGGTATAAGAGGGAAGCAAAAATTATCTTTAAGGCCAGAGTTAGGGGCATAAATTTAGGTGAAATGTTTCCTGAGGCAGCCACAAGAAGTTGCCAGTCAAAAGAAAACGAAACAGGTCAAAGCTCCCAGCGAAGATGTAACCTTGCATTTGACATATTGGGGCTATTTGCCAGATGTAAGGTTACAGCTGTGTGGGGTATCCATGGTAAATATTTGCAAGGCAAGTGACTGTGCACCAGTTATCAAAAGACTCTTCTGTACCAACTAAAGAAAGAAAACCACAAGAACAGCTGCTGCTGATGATCAGATGGGACTTAAAAAGAGACTCCAAACAGTATACCTCACCTCCCAAGCCATATCCAACACCTGACTGTTTGTTGTGTTGTAATCAGCAACAGTACAGAGGAGGGAGAGAAAACCCAGATACAGAGTTTTAAATGAATTCTGTTAGGGGTTGTAAGATTGAAAGCTTAGAATAAAGTAAATTGTTAG
>NC_073307.1:77241851-77264351 GCF_027595985.1 Sorex araneus
AAAGAAAGAAAAAGAAAGAAAGAAAGAAAGAAAGAAAGAAAGAAAGAAAGAAAGAAAGAAAGAAAGAAAGAAAGAAAGAAAAGAAAGAAAGAGAGAAAAGGAAGAAAGAGAGAGTGAAAAAGTGAAAGGGAGGGAAAGGAAGTAATAAATGATGAAAATGTTAGAATGATCTCAAAGAATTTTGAAATCCTTTACTCAATCACATTTAATTATTTTAGCAAATTAATATTTTAATCTAAAAGTCTATCTTTGAACTCTACTTCTTCTAATCTTCAGCCTTATACCATATTTGCTCATATCTGCTATGGTACAGACACTGCCAGTCACAGACGAGAGAATATAGATGTATATGAGAGACTTCGTCCTCACAGAGTTCAAACTCTCGAGGGCTTTAATAAGTGAACACGGAATTGTACAGGGTTTTGAGATCACACAGAATATTACAGGTCAAGATGGTACTGATAGAGCAGGAGTAGAAAGATGGAGTGCCAATTGAGCTAATCATGTTCTGGGAAAACGGCCCTTAACAATAGATGTAAACAAATGAGCCTTTCATTCAATTCTCAAGAATCAAGTGATACATAAAAATCTACTTTTGTTTAACAGTATCAGGCTTCAAAAAATTGTGTTTGACAACTGGACAACCACATGCAAAAAAATGGGCTTAGACCTTGACCTGACACCATGCACAAAAGTCAGATCAAAATGGATTAAAGACCTCAACATTAGACCACAAACCATAAGGTACATTGAAGACAAGGTCGGCGAAACCCTCCACGATATTGAAGGTATCTTCAAAGGTGACACGGAACTAAGCAATCTAGTAAAAACAGAGATCAACAAATGGGACTACATTAAACTAAAAAGCTTCTGCACCGCAAGAGATACAGTGACCAGAATCCAAAGACTATCCACAGAATGGGAAAGGATATTTACACAATACCCATCAGATAAGGGGTTGATATCAATGGTATATAAAGCACTGGTTGAACTCTACAAGAAGAAAACATCCAACCCCATCAAAAAATGGGGCAAAGAAATGAACAGAAACTTTTCCAAGGAAGAGATACGAATGGCCAAAGGCACATGAAAAAGTGCTCTGCATCACTAATCATCAGAGAGATGCAGATCAAAACAATCATGAGATACCACCTCACACCACAGAGACTAGCACACATCCAAAAGAACAAAAGCAACCACTGTTGGAGAGGATGTGGGGAGAAAGGGACTCTTCCACACTGCTGGTGGGAATGCCGACTGGTTCAGCCCTTTTGGAAAACAATATGGACGATTCTCAAAAAATTAGATATTGAGCTCCCATTTGACCCAGCAATACCACTGCTGGGAATATATCCCAGAAAGGCAAAAAAGTATAATCAAAACGATATCTGCACATGTATGTTCATCGCAGCACTGTTTACAATAGCCAGAATCTGGAAAAAACCCGAATGCCCTAGAACGGATGACTGGTTGAGGAAACTTTGGTACATCTATACAATGGAATACTATACTATGCAGCTGTTAGAAAAAAGGAGGTCATGAATTTTTTATTTAAGTGGATCGGCATGAAAAGTTTCATGCTGAGTGAAATGAGTCAGAAAGAGAGAGACAGACATAGAAAGATTGCACACATCTATGGTATATAGAATAACAGAGTGGGAGACTAACACCCAAGAATTGTAGAAATAAGTACCAGGAGGTTGACTCCATGGCTTGGAGGCTGGCCTCACATTCTGGGGAAAGGTAACTCAGAGAAGGGATCACCAACTTTAATGCAGTCGAAGGCCATGTGGGGGAAGGGAGTTGCGGGCTGAATGAGGGTTAGAGACTGAGCACAGTGGCCACTCAACACCTTATTGCAAAACACAACAGCTAATTAGAGAGAGAGAACAGAAGGGAATGCCCTGCCACAGTGGCAGGGTGGGGTTGGGGGGAGATGGGATTGGGGAGGGTGGGAGGGATGCTGGGTTTACTGGTGGTGGAGAATGGGCACTGGTGAAGGGATGGGTTCCCGAACCTTGTATGAAGGAAGCATAAGCACAAAAGTGTATAAATCTGTAACTGTACCCTCACGGTGATTCACTAATTAAAAATAAATAAATTTAAATAAAAATATATATATAATAAATAAATAAATAAATAAATGCAGCCACATTGGAGCTCCATTCCACTCTGTGGGAAATTGAATTAGACTTAGATACCTCACAAAAGTAAAATAATGTAGTATCCATCTTATGATACTGGTTATTATTTCATTGCAGATCTTATTGTTTTATATCAAAGAAAGCAATGGGTAGGGGGAGGAGTGGGATGGGGGAGGGATACTGGAGACATTGGTGGTGGAAATTGTACACTGGTGGAGGGATGAGTGTCCAATCACTGTGTGGCTGAAACAAACATGAAAGCTTTGTAACTGTATCTCATGGTGATTCAATAAAAAAAGAAAGCAAGGGGATAAAAAATTGTGTTTGAGAAACCCACCCACCACCTACTTAAGCTCTCACGTGGCCACAATCCAGAGACACACACAGAAATCTAGGACCCGAGCAACTTGCGGCAGAGGTCCAGGACTTTGCAAAAGGCCTTCTCCGCTGGGCTGCTCCAGACAGGAGCAGGTGCCGTCCCACCGCCTGCCCTCTAAGAGCTCCAGCAGTCACCATTTTATAAAGCCAGCAAGAAGCACCAGCTCCCACATAGCCACGATCCAGAGACACACACAGGAATCTCGGACACGAACAAACTGCGACAGCAATTTCTTCAGAGCCTCATTATTAAAATCTTAGCATTCCTAGAGCGCACGGCCACAAGAGCAGTAGAGCGACATTACATTATATCCACAACAAGCATTACAAAATACATTGTCTAGCAGTTGTATTTTCGGCAGGTATGAGAGGAGGTAGGACTAGTCTCAAAATATCGAAGGTAATTAAAGTAGAGAAAGACACCTTGCAAATTGTCTGCCACACAAGCAGGGGAAGGTATGGAAAGATGGGGGGAATACTTGGGATTTTGGTGGTGGAAAATGTGCACTGGTGAAGGGATGGGCGTTGGATGACCGTATGATCAAAGTTCAAATATGAAATTTTTCTTACTCTATCTCATGGTGAATTAATAAAAAAATAAGAATATCCCAATACCATGCTGCTTTAGTTACTACTGCTTTGTAGTAGAGTTTGAAGTTGGGGAAGGTGACACCACGCATCTTTTTTCCAAGGATTGCTTTAGCTATTCATGGGGGTTTATTGTTCCATATGAATTTCAGGAGTCTCTTGTCTATTTCTTTGAAAAATATCATGCGTATCCTGATAGGGATTGCATTAAATTTGTATAGTGCTTTGGGCAGTATTGCCATTTTGATAATGTTGATTATCCCTATCCATGAGCAGGGGATGTATCTCCATTTCCTAGTGTCCACTTTTATTTCTTGAAGTAGTGTTTTGTAATTTCCCTTGTATAGGTCTTCAACTCTTTGGTTAAACTGATCCCAAAGTACTTGATTTTGACCTGCAGACCAATGGAACAGAGTTGAATATCCTGTTATAGACCCCCAAATATATGGCCACTTAATCTTTGACAAAGAAGCAAGAAATGTGAAGTGGAACAAGGAAAGCCTTTTCAACCAGTGGTGCTGGGAAAACTGGATAGCTACCTGCAAAAAAATGAGCTCTGACCTCTGTCTAATGTCAGGCACAAAAGTAAGATCAAAGTGGATTAAAGACCTCAATATCAGATATGAATCTATAAGGTACATAGAAGAAAATGTAGGCAGAACTCTCCATGACACTGATGCTAAAAGTATCTTTAAGGATGAAACATCACTGACCATGCAAGTGGAAGCAAACATAAATAAATGGGACTACATCAAACTAAGAAGCTTCTGCACATCAAAAGATACAGTGACCAAAATACAGAAATAGCCCACAGAATGGGAAAGAATATTTATCCAATATCCATCTGATAAAGGATTAATATCAAGGATATACAAGACACTAGTAGAATTGTATAAGAAAAAAACCTCCAACCCATCAAAGAATGGGGAGAAGAAATTTTTTCAAAAAAAAATACAAATGGCCAAAAGGCACATGAAAAAATGCTCCACATCACTAGTCATCAGGGAGATGTGAATCAAAACAACAATAAGATATCATCTCACACCACAGAGACTGGCACACATTCAAAAGAACAGAAGCAACCAGTGCTGGCATGGATGTGGGAGAAAAGGGATGTTCTTTCACTGTTGGTGGGACTGTCGACTGGTCCAGCCTTTCTGGAAAACAATATGGACAGTCCTTCAAAAGCTAGAAATTGAGCTTCCATGTTACCCCGCAATATCACTTCTGAGACTTTATCCCGAGGATGCAAAAAAGCACAGTAGAAATGACATCTGTACCTGTATATTCACTGCAGCACTGTTCACAATAGCCAAAATCTGGAAACAACCCAAGTGCCCTAAAACAAATGACTGGTTAAAGAAACTTTGGTACATCTACACAATGGAATACTATGCAGCTGTTGGGAGAGATGAAGTCATGAAATTTGCTTATAAATAAATAGACTTGGAGAGTATCATGCTAAGTGAAATGAGTCAGAAAGAGAGGGACAGACATAGAAAGACTGCACTCATTTGTGGTGTATAGAATAACATCACATGAGACTGACACCCAAGGCCAGTAGCATTGCCCCATAACTGGAATACTGTTTCATGAGTGGAGGGGAGAAGGCAGATGGAATAGAGAAGGGATCACTAAGAAAATGATGGTTGGAGGAACCAGTTGGGATGAAAGATGCATGCCAAAAGTAGATAATGGACCAAACATAATGACCTCTCAATGTCTGTGTTGCAAGCCATAATTCCCCAAAGTAGAGATAGAGTGTGGTGAATATTGCCTGCCATGGAGGCAGGGTGAGGGTGGGAAAGGGGGTATGCCCGGGATATTGGTTGTGGGGAATGTGCACTGGTGGAGGGATGGGTGTTTGAGCATTGTGAGATTGCAACCCAAACATAAAAGCTTGTAACTGTCTCACGGTGATTCAATAAAATAAAATTTAAAAATAAAATAATAATAATAATTTAAAAATAAGAATAAGTAAAAATTTTTTAAAAATTTATAAATTGTGTTTGAATGAGAGAGTAGACTTCAGGATCCACCCAATAGAACCCCTATTCCTTCTAGTCAGATTCAACTCATTAAGTCAAAAGAAAGTTTGGGGAATTCCATCAGAATTAAGCCCAAAGGGCTTGTTACAGACCCATGTGACTGTCAGCCCAAAATGTATATACTGAAATACTGACCACCTCCTCTCTTCTCTGCTGATATTTAGCAGACGCATACTTTGGGATAAGATTTGATAGTAAAGACAACTTCACCCAGGTCGGCTGCATGCAAGGCAAAAGCCCTACTGGCTATGCTATCGCCCCAGTCCCTTTTTTTTTTTGCTATTTGGGTCACACCCATAAATTCACAGGGGTTACTCCTGGCTCTGCACTCAGGAATTACCCCTGGCGGTGCTCAGGGGACCATATGGGATGCTGGGAATCGAACCCAGGTCGGCCGCGTGCAAGGCAAACGTCCTACCCGCTGTGCTATCACTCCAGCCCCCCAATCCCTTTTTTATAGGAGATAGTTTGTTGTTTTTTTTAAACTATTTGAGGGTACCATGAGAAGACAGGCATCTATCACCCAGAAAGATAGATCTCACCAGATACAAAAGAGCCAGGACCTTGCTTAAATTTCTTAGTGTTCAGATCTGTGAGAATTGGATGCTTTGTTATTTAAGTCATCTAGCCTCTGATATTCTATTATCGCAATACAAATAGACTAAGACAAGGCTAACCAATTATTCAATACACTTCTTGAAGTTCTATTATAAGCCCTATAATCATTGATTTGCATTTGTAAGTTTTAACTTCCAAGAAGAATTTGAGATAGATTTCAATCTTAAAACACAAGTAAAATAGTTTATTCAATAACAAAGAAAATCTGAGCCCCAGCTACCATGTGTTTTTATAAAAGATACAGAAAGGGTCTCAAAATTAATGTTTCTTGCAAGGCCTCTGATAAAAGCTAGGGAAATAGCACTAAATCTTTCAGAGTGAAAGAGTTTCTGAAGGGGACTAAGATAATATGGACCAGACACATGACTTTCTGAAAAGTTAACTCAATACTGGGCTTGAACTCAAAGAATTTAGATGAATCAATGTTTAACATGAGCTTTCAATGGTCTCTTACACACATCACATGTCTCCAACCAGCTTCTGGCAGGTGCTAAATTGTAGCAAATTCATGATGGCTTTCTCTGATGTGTTCCTGAAGTGCTAGTGGATACTGCTTTAATCATTGAGAGGCAAATTCAGTCTTCCATAAAGGTGGAGAAAACCGTACATAGAATGATGGGAAACAGGAAGGTCCACTACCCAAAAACATCTGCTTTACCAGGTGCGACAGGACTGTAAACTCCCCATTAGTGAGAACCTGAGCACATCACTACCCTCCTCTCAGTTTCCTCTGAGTCTCCCATCAACTTTCCAATAAAATCCACATCCCTTGGAGTGATATAAAGGGATCTTCATAGAAAAAAATAATAAGTTAGATCTATACCTCATGCTTTAAAACAAAATAATTTCCAGATGGGTCAGAGTTAAATGTAAGAAATAAAACCTAAAAAGAAACTGAAAAATATAGAAGTAAGCAATCTCTGATTTAAGCCTTGTGAAGATTTACTAAATATGTAAAGAAAAAAGGATCAGATAAATACCTAAGAAATTATATTAGTTATAAAGCTCTATTTATCACACAAATGGAACTGACAAAATCAAATACAAGTGGCAAATTAAAAATATCTTGCACCATATTGATCTTTTGAAAAAGTAGGCAACACTTTGCATAAAAAAAGTGGGTTTATTCCCCACAAGTGGGTTTGGGAATAAAAGAGTAAAAGGATTGAGGAAAGAAAAGAAGATGAAGAAAAGATGATAACTGTAAAGACAACTCTTTCAAAATTTGACAATGAATAGCACTCTATAAACTTAGCAAAGTAATGTACATCTTCATTAACATTTGTAGATGTGCCCATGTTTGTGTAATGACCAAGATTGGGGGTTTAGGGTTTTAAAATATTTTCTGTAAAGGTCTAATAGTAAATATTTCAAGCTGAAAGTTATAAGATCTATGGCACAATTTAACTTGAAGATTGTGTCTTTCACAATAATTCAGTTGACCATTGAACAGGACAGCTTTTAATTGTGCATATTCACTTATATGGGGATTTTCTTATGAATATAAGTTAAAATTTACAGATTAATAAATACAGTACAATATTATACAAGTATCTTCTCTTCTCTATTATTTTCCTAATCATCATTTTAATAGACAGCAACTTACCACTATTTGGATATAACCAGAAGGTATCATGCTGAGTGAAGTTAGTCAGAAGCAGAAGAACAGATACAGAATAATCTCTCTCTTACCTGGGATATAAAGAAACAGAGTAAGAAAATAACAATAGCAAAAGGCAACAGAACCTGAGAATTGGCCTAAAGAAATTATAACTTAAAAAGCTCTACATGTTGCATAAATAAAACTAACAAAATCAAAATACAAGTGGCAAAAGACATTATTTTGCATTGCTATGATGTTCTGGAAATGTTAGCAGCACTATGCAAAGGAAATAAAATTTTTCTCTTACAAGGTTGAGGAATAAGAAAGGGTTGACAGAGTGGAACCTGGGATAACAACAGAGGGAAGCAAACACTCTAATGGAAGGTGTTATTTTAGAGTATCTAATGTATGAAACTTTATCATGAACACTAGTGTAAGTCATGGTGCTTCAAAGATGTCTTAAAATATACATAAAGATAAGTATTAGTCCACTATTTATTTTTCAGTCAGGTTTTCAGTCAATAAAAGACTGCTAATAGTTAATTTTGGGAAAAGTCAAAGTTATACATGAATTTTTTTAATGTGCAGAGTGTCAATATCTTTAATCTCCATATTGTTCAAGGTTCAAGGTTCAGTTAAGTGTTATAGTACTAGTATATTTTTTAAAGAATTCATCCTAAAAACATTAATTTACATTAATTATTTGATCAATATTAAAATATAGACAGCACCTGGCTGTCTTCACGAAGGCCCCTCGGAGGGGACGGGTTGCATTTCCCTCCTCCCCACTCCCAGCAGAACCTGGACAGTTGAGGACCTCCAGAACCCAGCCACAGCCATGCTCAGGCCACTCTCCACTGTCTCAACAAGCCTAATGCATGGAGGAGCCGACAGAGGAACCCAGGTGTGCGGGACCCAGGGCCGAGATCGGCAAGGCTGCTCGGATCAGGACTGGGTCTCTTCCACCCAGATCCCTCACAGATCCCCCATTTTCCAGTAGCTAAGCACTCACACCCAGAAAATTACCCCCTCCTCCCCCTCCCCCCCATGTACTCCCATCAACGGCCAACATCCAGAAACTATAAAACCAAGTTCCCGGAAGCGCACGACATCTAATGGCCTAGTTCTCCCTCTTAGAGAACCTGACAAGCTACCGAGAAACTATTGCCCACTTGAGAGAGCCTGGCAAGCTCTCTGTGGCGTATTCATATCCAAAATACAGTAACAGATATATACATATCTCTCTGAGAGCCCTGCACGCTACGAAGAGTATCCCTCCCGCACAGCAGAGCCTGGCAAGCTACTTGTGGTGTATTTGATGTGCCAAAAACAGTAACAATAGGTCTCATTCCCTGACCCTGTAAGAGCCTCCAATTGTTGGGAAAGACGAGTAAAGAGAGGCTGCAAAAATCTCAGGGCAGAGTGTAATAGAGACATTACTGGTGCCCGCTTGAGCAAATCGACCAACAACTGGATGACAGTGATACAGTGATAGAGTGATTAAAATATTAATGAGCTCCTCTGTCCAGTAAACTTGAGGTGGGACGTGAGAGTGTGCATTTCTAAAAGATTCCCAAGTCTATAGTCTATGCCAATTCCAATGGCTCAAGACCACACTTGAACAACCATTATTTCAGTTTTCAGCTAAGGATATTAGAACGTCCATTAAAACTGAATTCTGTGGAAAAGACAATTCTTTCTATAGTAAGCTAAACACTATCATTTCAGGAAACTTCATGTACTTCAACCTGCATAAAACATAACACTATTTAAAAAATTACACTATTCCAATTTATAAAATTCTACTGTCAAGAGAAAAATCTAACATATATACATTTATATTCTTATTCTGAGCCATTTTTTCCAGTAGTATACAAGAATTCCCTAACTTCAAGGGAATATCTGGGTCACTTAAACAGTTTTGTATGTTTGTTGGTCATCGTTATGTCACTCATGGTTAGGGGAATATAAATCAAAACAATAAGATGTCATCTCATGCCTGTGATAGTGGCACATATTAAAAAGTCTGGAAGCAGCCAGTGTTGAAATGAGAAATTAACTCTTATCCACTATTTGTGGAAATGTTGTCTGCTTGGGCTTCTAAGGACAGTAATATGGAATTCTCTAAAAAAAATAGAAATAGAGCTAATCATATTACCCAGAGATAATACTTCTTGGCATCTATCCCAAAACACAAAAATAATTCAAAATGATATATGTAAACCTATGTTCTTCACTTCACTTATGCAATGGCTAAGATATAGAAACAACCCAAATATTCAACTACAGATGAATAGCTAAAGAATTTGCAGAATATATACACAATGGACCACTATGCAACACAAATAAAGACCAAAATCACGCAATTTACAGAAACATGAACTGAACCAGTAGATAACATGATGACTGAAGTCAGTCAGAAAAAAAGAGAGAGATACAGAATGATCTCGCTCATACATGAGACCTAACATAACAAGGGTCCTAAGGATATTTGCCTTGCACAAGGCTGACCTAGGTTCAATTTCAGTATCTCATATGGTCCTCTGAGCACCATCAGGAGTAATTTCTGAGTTCAGGGCCAGGAATAACCGCTGAGCGTCTTCTGGTGTGGGCCAAAAGCCAGGAAAAAGATACACAGCAAGCAAAGGTCTAAAATTCATAACATGGGGCTGGAGCAATAGCACAGCAGGTAGGGTGTTTGCCTTGCACGCGGCTGACCCAGGTTCTATTCTCAGCATCCCATATGGTCCCCTGAGCATCACCAGGGGTGATTCCTGAATGAAGAGCCAGGGGTAACTCCTGTGCATCGCCAGGTGTGATCCAAAAAGAAAACAAACAAACAAACAAGTCATAACCTAAGAATTAACCCACACAATTGAGTTGAGGGGGCTATAAAAAAGGGAGGGACATTGGGTACTTTGTGGGAGGGATATCGGCACACTGGTGATGATATGGTGTTGGAATTATGTGCATGAGAAACCATTTTGGGGAGCCACACCCTGCGGTTCTCAGGGTTGACTCCTGACTCTGTACTCAGGGGACCATATCATATAGGGTAAGAGAGATTGAACCCAGGTGGACCACATACAAGACAGACACTCTACCCACTATATTATTGTTCCAGCCCTGAAACCATAATTAAATACTATTGTAAACCACAAAATATCAATCAATAAAATGTACTTAATTTGGGGATGTATTGATAAATATGTAACTACTAACTCCTGATAATACAGTGATAATTTGTTGCTTTTTCTAACTTCTCTTAAGTAAATTCTTCTACCATGGCTGACATAAAACTTCCAATATGTTATCAGTAGATGCATAATGAGTTCAGAGGAGCACCAACTTCTGTGAGCTAGTGTAAGAAGCTGCAGGCCATCATTGTTTACTTCCATCAGGATTTCTAGGAAGGGTAAAGGAGAAAGGAGAATTATTCCCAAGGAGATCTCAGAGGTTGCTGCTAACTAAGGCTCTTATCTTTCCTGTCACAAGGTCCTGGACACTCAGTCTGGGCCCTTTATTTCTGTATGAAGTTCATGTTTACATGAGAAAGCAAACCAGGCACAGTAATGCCCTTTACCACCATCTATATCATCAATAGGTTGCCCTTGAAGCATCTCTATTAACTCTAAAAGGAAATATTTTCATGAGTTGGCTTGCTCACAAATACAGGAAAAGAATGATTAAATTTGCTTTTAAGTTACCAAATGCACCATGCAGGTCTGTAATCGACCATGAGAGTGTCGGGAAAATATGATCTATTCCTCTATAAATCAGGAAACATTAAACAGGCTCTCTAATCGTAAATGCCGATTCTGGCAGTGTCCAAAAAGGCTCATGTTTATAAATTGTTCCCTGATGTTTTAAGTAAGTGCACAAACACAAATCATACTAAGGACTTCAGAAAAGACTTAGCTGTGTGGCAATTTATTATAAGCAGTGTAATTTTCATCAGTCAGGCAGCTCTAGACTGTAATTACCTCTCCACTATAAGAGCTACAATTGCTTTCATTACATTTTCCTCTTCACATGCTCATCTGGATTGCTACAGAGACAACGAATGGAAAATGCTCTTATTTATTGTTAGTCCTCCTAATGGCTCATTACTTGGTTTCTAAAGATGTTATCAAGTCACTTGTTTTCCCTACTCCTCCTACCCCCACTGGTGGCATTTACAGAAGATAAAAAAAGGCCCAAATTGAAAACTCTCAGCTCACATTGAACTTCCAAAAGCCACCCAGTATGCACATATAACCAGTTATGGCTGAGGAGTTCCCATTTGGCTGGCCAAAGTTCAAATGCTGAAAATTAATTAAAACCACATGCCACTGAGCCCAACTACCAGCCTCATGGTCACAACTAAAAAGAAACCACATTTTGTTTCTAATAGAACTTTACAGGGACACTTAAAGGACTAAAAAAAGTGATCCTCAGTCTGTTTCCCATGTATGAAAGTATTAATTAAAGGGCATGGTTGCACCTTGGATCTTGAAACAGGTGAAAGGCTGAGGGACATTTCATCCCTCACATACCGCTATTGCTTCTCAATTACATGAATGATAAAGTAGGAGACAAATACTCTGAATTTGGAGTGTAGAATAGGTGAGTTATGTATACACTGTGTCTGCACGGTAACAGATTAAGTCAAAGCATCTTGTCAGTCATTGATTAAGGATTTGCTTACTACTTAGAGTAACAGTGTTGGACATATTCCACAAAATCCTTGCATGTATCTCTTGATTGTTGGCAGTTATATTACTCAGTAGCTGTTATTTTGAGCAAGACACTTGACCTTTAAGAACCTTTGCTCCCTAAAAGTCCATTATAGAACAGACCCTGGGTGTTCAAAACCACAACTATTTCCACTGTCACAACAAGCTTAGGACAGTTTTTCCCATGTTTTTAACTTTGCTTTGCTTTTTCAAATTTGTGTCATTACATATAGAAGTTATAATCCTACCCAGGAACTCCTTGCAGTGATGAGCAAAGACATATTAGTAGTCTAGATCCACATAATACTTACTTTTAAGTACATAAAATGTTGTCTTGGAAAGATGTGAACAGTGTCACTAATTCTCTTTTTCTAACTTTATAGAGAAGAAAGCTAAATCTCAGAGATGCTCAGTAATATGCCTGAGTTATGAACATGTTTAAGAAGCAATTTTCCAATTCTATTTTGCTACACAAGTTCATATTTCCTGATAAACTAAGTGAATGACCAGCTGGCTTTTAAATAATTCCATTGACAACACAACAATTATGCCTTTTTTATCATATGAGATGGGTTACAGTAGGAAAACCTGCTAGCTACATCTGAATGCCATCTTCCTTCTTCAGTTTTTACTTAGAATTACCCTTATGTCTGGGTGTAGTAATAAAATCATGCTCTTTCTCTTGGGGGCTGCCAGCCATGTGGCATAAGTTTGCATTACAATAATGAGGTTCTCGTCCTTTTTGTGGCCTGCTCTGGGTGAACGCACCTGTGTCTCACCAAGAACTGCTTCTCGTAGGAATGGGGGCATGGATAGACACAACTTTTCCCTCCCTAAATAAGCCAATATCAATTTGTGACACAATTGGTTAAAACTAACTTGCAATTCTTCCCAATGACAACTGATAAACTTATATTTTTAAAGCTTGTTTGTTCAGGGTTAAAAAAATCTTCTTTGTATGATTTATTAAATGGAAGAGCTCTTAGTTTTGGATGAGCCTGTCACTTCTGCATAAAACCTATGCCTTCCATTCCCTCCCATTTGCTTGCATTTCACAAATAGTCACATGCTTTTGTCAAATTGTGGAGCCACTTGGAAACTATGCATACAGTTTTGCATAATCATTCATGTCATGCCTGTGACACTCCATGATTATGGACTCTGAGGAGTCCTGATGTGAGGGAATCCTACCTGTGTGCCCTCAGAGCAAAGTCTCATTACAACCATATCATAGAGAGGGACAGTAGGAGAAAAAATAAATATATCTATCTTAGGGCCCTGTTTAGACAAGCAGAAAAAAATCAGGAAGCTCAATGTTATTCAGAAAGTCAGTGATGGGAAAATAAAATAGCAGACATATCTAAAATTAACCCTTCTTGAAAATTGTCTCAGCTAAATTGATTTCCAAGCCTGGACACAAAGACCAAATTACACTAAAATTTCACTAAGAGAAAAATGTTGCCTTAAGTTTGAACACATTTTGTTCGAAGTCTTTATCTGTAAAGACATCATCATTTATCAAGAATGAATAGGTTCAAATAACATTAGATATAGCATCAATCATTTTACAAGAATGAAAAAGTTAGAAAATAGTAAATATACATGATAAAGACACAGGGGTTCATTGTATTTTTCTACCTTCACATATTTGAAATTATTCACACTAAATATTTTGCAAGAAACACGCAATGTATTTGCTGAGATGTTAAAATTGATTGAATGTTAAATAGTAGTAGATCATATGAATGAATTTCATAGTGTATACACAAAGAGAAAGAGGGTTCTAAAAATTCAAACAGAACTGAATCTCCAGGATCTCCAGAAAGATAATGAAATCAGAGGACACAGCATGTTACACCTCCTTTTCAAGGAAAGCTCCCAGGGGCTGAGCTTGGAAGACTCACCTTCTAAGATGGAGCCTTGGTGATCAGGCTGCCCTACTGAAAGTTCCACTTAAGAGGCTAATTTATGGTTTTTATGAGACATGGATGGGGACAATAACTTGCAGGAGGAGAGAAGGAGGAGAGAACCAGAAAATTCCCTCGAAATAAAGGCTCTACAATGCATCAGAATAAATGTCCTTAGCCTTTATCCACTTTCTTTTCTTTTTCAACTGATATAGCATTGTTTCATAAGTATGTAAATGTTGTTTTAGAATTGTGATGTGACTGTACCTTAACCACCACCAAAAGTGCCAATATCCTTCCCACCACTGTCAATAGAACTGTCTCTATTTCTTATATCCCCCCGTACCCTCTACATTACTAACCTCAGTTCTGTTATCAGTGTATAAAACTTATTTTCTTTGACCAGTGTCTATTCTTCTGTTTTGTTTTTCACATAGCACATACAAGTGAAGTTCTCTAATACTTATCTCTCTCCTTCAGACTTATTTCACTTAACATGACACCCTCTAGTTCCATTCATTCCACTTGACAAAAGTTTGCTTAATATAACACAAGTTTTCTAGCTATACTCATAAGGGAAGCCCTCTCTGGCAGTATGATAACTGGCTTTAACCATTTATCTATCTAACATAAAGGCTCTTCCCACCAAAATTAGCCTTCTCAGTAATGCCCCATACCTCACAGGTTTTCATTAGAGCTCCTCTATGTTGGAGATAGAATGGGAGGTGAAAGTGAGATGTCTTTGATTTCCTGCTGCCTGAGGTTGACAGTGCATAATTCTTTAGTTAGCATTTGACTTTGTTTCTTCCCATCTTAGGCTATAACTCATCAGTTTCATGCGTTTTTTTTCTTATCAGTTTCATGCTTTATTGCTATGGTTTTATTGTATTCGAAGTCTCTCCAACATTCTGTAGATGCTAAGCATATTTGTCAAAGCTCTTTAGAGACAGGAAAACTGTCTAGGAAACTGAGACCTGCCTATTGGCCAGAGCAGTAAGATGGAAAAGTTTTGATCACAGTTGTTTAGAACAAAGTTCCTAAGTAGGCTGCTGACACTGTTTCCTCCCTAACTTTATTTAAACACTGCAGTTTACATAATACAGTTGTTACGGACACACAACATTCCAGCACCAATCGCTCCATAACTGTTCCCAGTTTCCCACCCACCCCACCAAGTCTGCCCCATAATTTCTGTTTTATTGCTTGTTACAAAAAATGATAAGTGGACTGGAGTGGGAGCACAGCGGGTAGGGCATTTGCCTTGCACGCAGCCGATCTGGGTTCGATTCCCAGTATCCCATATGGTCCCCTGAGCACCGCCAGGACTAATTCCTGAGTGTAAAGCCAGGAAGAACCCCTGTGCATTGCCAGGTGTGACCCAAAAACCAAAAAAAAATGATAAGTGAAATGATCAAAAACAGTTCAGTAGAAGAAAATTTCTGAAAATTGTCGTCTCACAATGGTGTTAATAAAGTCATTGTTTGAGGATTTACTGAACTGTTTGTTGTTAGTTGAGCTTTCTGTGTTATTGTTTTTGCTTATTGAGCTTAGTGGGCTTCTATATTACTATCCTATTTAATTTGCTATATGCCTCCTTTGATGTCAGTGGAGCGATAGCACGGCGGGTAGGGTGTTTGCCTTGCAACCACAGCTGACCCGGGTCCAATTCCTCTGTCCCTCTCAGAGAGCCTGGCAAGCTACCAAGAGTATCCCACCCGCAGGACAGAGCCTGGCAAGTACCTATGGCATATTCAATATGTCAAAAACAAAACAGTAACAATATGTCTCACAATGGAGATGTTACTGGTGCTTGCTCATGCAAATTAATAAACAAACAGGATGAGAGTGCTACAATATAACACAAAGTTGTTTCATTCACAACTTGCAGATTATAACAAAAGAGCAAAACTCCATTTTTATTTATAGCTAAATTTCACATAGTCTTATGGACTTTCTGGAAACTCTGCCAAAGATACAGAGATGAAAAATGAGTGGCATACAGTCCAAAGTGGCCGAAAACTTATTCTTACTTAAAAGTTGTACCAAAGAAAAGACTTCTCAAGAGGCCCATTGTTGGTGGTGTCCAGAGCCACGTCTGGGCACAGGCTGGGACAGTTTTCTAGAAGGGAACTCCAAGGACAGAAACCCAGGCTGTGTGCTGCTGCTGCCACTAAGATTCAAACTCCAACATCTCCATCTCTCCAGATTCAGGTCAGAGGCCTGTGGGAGGTGACATCCAGAGCTGCAATCACTAAGACGGCTGCAAGTTATTCCCATCCATATCTCATAAGAACCATAAATTAGCCTCTTAAGTGGAACTTTTACTAGAGTAGCCTGATCACCAAAAATACAGTAGGCCAACAATTCGTTAGCCCCACCTCAATTAATATTACACCAAAAACACAACAGTAACAGTGAGTGTGATGCATAAACCACACAGGTCACAATGGTAAAGCAACACAAAAGCCCACCAAGCTCAGTTAGTGAAGAAACTGGCACAGAAGACCCAACCAGAAATTGTGAACTAGGAAACCTCTCTGACAAGGAATTTAGAAGGGAGCTACTGAGGATTCACAGGGAGCTAAAAGAAACAATGGAAAGCACCACCAATAAATACAAGAGGATTTGAAAGCAGAAGTGTGGAAAATACAAGCAAAATTACAAACTGGAATAACTGATTTGAAAAGCCGGATAGGCAAATTGAAAAACTAAATGAAAGGCCTCAGCATCAGAGTAACAGCTGCTGAGGACAGAATCAGTGAACTCCAAGATAAGGTGCAGAGAGACTCCAGACAATAGCAGAAAATGGAAAAGAGCCTCAAAATGAATGAACAGATGTCAAGAGATAATCCAAATGAAGCCAAGAGAAATAACATAAAAATCATTGGAATCCCATAAGGATAGGAAGAAAACCCTGAAGTAGAAGAGACTGTCAAAAGACATCATTGCTAAGACGTCCCCGGAGCTGAAAAGCACATGCAACCAGATTCAGGATGTCTGAAAGGTACCAGCTAAAGAAATCCAAATAAAACTACTCCAAGATACATCCTTATCAGAATGATGAAAACCACAGACAGAGACAAAATTCTGAAAGCAGCAAGATCAAAGAAAGAAATTTCCTATAAAGGAGCAACCTTTCAGAGTTGACTTATCTGATGAAAGCCTCAGAGCTGCACCAAAAAATACTTTGCCCAACTAGACTCTATCATTCATATTGAAAGGAACAATACACAGTTTCACAGACAAAAAACAACTCTGGAACTTCATAGACTCAAAACAATGGTAACAAGAACAACTAAATTGGCTAATTTAAAACAAGACAAGCCCCTCAAATACTCCAAACTTTGCCAGAAATATGGGACAAAACTCCATAACAGTAAACTCGCTCATGTCAATGGGCTAAACGTACCAATAAAAAGACACAGAGTGGAAAGCTGAATCAGAAAATTTAACCCAACATTCTGCTACCTGCAAGAAACACATATGAACAGTCAGAGCAAACACAGACACAAAGTCAAAGGCTGGAAAACAATTCTACAGGCAAACAACTCCCTCAAAACAGCTCGAGTGGCCATTCTGGTATCAGACCACATTGATTTCAAACTGAAGAAGGTCACAAGAGAGAGTGAAGCTCATTTCTTATTGATCAAGGGATCTATACATCAGGAAGAACTCACACTCCTTAATGTATATGCACCTAAAGAGGGACCAGCAAAATACTTAAAACAACTACTCATAGACTTAAGAAAGACATTGATAGCAACGCAGTACTAGTAGGAGATTTCAACACAGCTTTAAACACCTCTCCATAGATCAAGCAGACTCAAGCTTGGCAGGACATACTTTACCTGAGAGAAAAATGGAAGGAAGGGGCTTAATAGATATATACAGGACACTTCATCCTCAAGAAGCTGAACATACATTCATCTCAAGTGTTCATGGAACATTCTCCAAGATAGACCACATGCTGGGCCACAATACACACCTCCATAAAATTAAGAAGATAGAGATTGTATCAGCAATCATCTGTAACCATGATGCACTGAAAATAGAAGTAAATCACACACATACAGAAAATCAAATCAAACACCTGGAAATTAAACAGATTACTACTGAACAATGAGTGACTTAAAAAGGAAATCAAAGAGGAAATCAAAAGATTTCTGGAAACGAACGAAAATGAGGACATGAGTTACCAAAACTTATGGGACACAGCAAAAGCTGTGTAAGAGGAAAGTTAATAGCTCTACAAGCATTCCTCAGGAAGGAAGAGCAAGCCCACATAAGTAACCTAACCACACAGCTTAAGATCTTGGAGAATGAACAACAAAAATATCCCAACCGAGGCAGGAGAAAGGAAATAATAAAACTCGGAGCAGAAATTAACAAAATGGAAGCCCAAAAAATAATTCAAAGCATCAGTGAAACCAAGAGCTGTTTCTTTGAGAAAGTAAACAAGATAGATAAACTTCCAGTAAGACTCACAAAGAAAGGGAGAGAGAAAACCCTAATAAACAAAATCAGAAACAACAGAAATTCAAAATATCATCAGAGATTACTTTGAAAATCTTTAAGCCACAAAACAAGAAAACCTCAAAAAAATCAATAAATCCTGGATTCCTATAGCCTCCCAAGACTGAACCAAGGCCTGGAGTACCTGAACAGATAGCACCATCGAGAAATGTAAATGATAATAAAATGTCTCCCCAAAAACAAAAGTCCTGGCCCAGATGGACTCACAAGTGAATTCTTCCAAATCTTTAAAGAGGATTTACTCCCAATCATTTTTAAGCTTTTCCAGGAAATTGAAGAATCAGAAGCACTTTCAGTTTCTATGAAGCCAAAATCACCCTGATACTAAAAGCAGAGAGAGATACCACAAAGAAAGAGAATTACAGGCCAATATCCCTGATGAACACAAATGCAAATTTCTCAACAAAATCCTATCAAACAGAATCCAATGAGTTACCATGACCAAGTAGAATTCATCCCTGAGATGGAAGGATGGTTTAACATTCACAAGTCAATCAACATAATTCATCATATCAATAAAAGAAAATAATATCAATATGATCATCATCATCATCATCACCATCATCCCATTGATCGTCAAATTTCTTTCATATGACCCAGTAATACCACTTCTGAAAATATATCCTGAGGATTCAAAAAACCACAGTAGAAATGACATCTGTACCTGTATGTTCATTGCAGCACTATTCACAATAGCCAGAATCTAGAAACAAACCAAGTGTCCGAGAACAGACTACTGGCCAAAGAAACTTTGGTACATCTACACAATGAAATACTATGCAGGTGTTAGGAAAGATGAAGTTTATCAAATTTGTTTATAAGTGGATGGTCATGGAGAGTATCATGCTAAGTGAAGTGAGTCAGAAAGAGAGGGACAGACATAGAAGGACTGCATTCATTTGTGCAATACAAAATAGCATAATATGAGACTAACACCCAACGACGGTAGAGACAGGGCCAGGAATATTTCTCCACGGTTGGAAGCCTGCCCTATAAGCTGGTGACGAATGCAGCTGAGATTGAGAAGGGATTGCTCAGCCAATGATGGTTAGAGGGATTGCTTGGGATGGGAGATGTATGCTGAAAAATATATAAAGGATCAACATTATCACCTCTCAGTATCTATATTGCAAACTAGAATGCCTGTAAGTAGAGAGAGTAAGAGGGAAACTGTCTGCCATAGAGGCAGGAGGAGGGCTCGGACAGGGTGGATGAGGGATACTGGGGACATAAGTGGTGGAGAATGCACACTGGTGGAGGGATGGGTGTTCGATCATTGTATGACTAAAACTAAAAGATAAGAGCTTTGTAAGTGTAGTTCACGGTGATTCAATAAAAAAAAAGACATCTCACTAAGCAGATGTTGCATTGTCAGGGGACATTGAGATTCAAAATTGAGGCCAGGAAAATAGCACAAGTAGTAGAACATATGAGTGGCATGTACAGGAGGCTGAGACTAATTCCTGTCACTGCATAGCCCTCCAAGCTCCACTGCTTATTTCCCTGGTGCTCCCAAATTTTTACCCTAATGGCCCTAGCAACTATGAAGTTCTCAATACCTGGCCATGCATATGTGGGAGAAGCCCCAGGTCCCCTGAAAAATAAGAGTGGTTCATATTTTTAAATTTAATAATTTCAATATAATTCTAAATAAATGGAAGAAATTTTTCATGAAATGACAGATACTATATTTCTAACACTCAGGCAGTAGGAATTGAAATAATTTAAGCTATAAAAATTAATTTGGGTTGATTACAAATTCATCTCTACACATGTACCTGCCAAGAGTGTCAACAGTGCTCTCTCTTCTTAATCTACCCAGTTCTCAAGTCTCATTATAAAGATCACCTCTTCCGTAGACATTTCCCTGAGGATTATAAGATCAACTTAGTTCTGAATTCTCTCCTGTCTTCATTTCAATAACACTTCATCTATGCCCTCTGGTGCGAGGGTTTATTTATGAGTTGACTTGCTTGCTTCTGTCTCCTGTGTTAGGCTTACCTCACTGTGGACAGTAAATCCTTCAAGAGCTAGGATTACTTTGTATACTTTTAAAGAATTTCCTTAGCTCAGCCCCAAAACCCATCTTTGTTGTGTAATCCTCTCTAATGATTACAGTCTAAACCATCTTTGGATCTAATATTTTTATGTCTGCATTACAGTTAACATATAGGGATATTCTCAGTATTCTGTGTCCATTTGAAATCTTATTATGACAGTATATTTTATGTTAATGAAATGACAGAGCTATAAGAATCCTTGTGACATGGCAAGGAAAGTAGCAGAACCTCTCACTTATCTAACATAATTCCTGGTTTCAGTCTTTATCCTTGCACAATTTCTTCCTAAATTTAAGAGTCCACCCCTTCACCATTATTTAGAAGGTGGAAGAATAAGCTCACTGTGAATTTCTGGAAAGGAATTTTAATTTTTTCCAATACTTAAAACAAATGTAACTGACAAAGAGCTTCCTTTAATCCTTCTCCATGCCCATCATGAATTCTGGAAATGATACCTGGATCTACACTATTTATGTGATAAATTTCTTAAACTCTAGGTTCTCAGCAATCTATCTCCAATTTTCTTTTCCAATATTATTTCTTATTGCTTTCTTCTGTTGAAATAAGTTGATTTTCTAATCACTGTCATCACTGTCATCCCGTTGTTCATCAATTTGCTCGAGAGGGCACCAGTAACGTCTCTACTGTGAGACTTGTTGTTACTGGTTTTTTTTTACGTTTTTTTTTAATTTATTTATATTTAATTAGAGAATCACCGTGAGGGTACAGTAAATCTCACTAGATGCCCTCAACAGTAGAATGACTACAGCCGAAGACAGAATCAGAGCCCTGGGGGATGACTTCAAGAGGAACAACATAAGAATCATTGGAGTACCAGAACCGCAGGGAAGCAACCCCAATGAAAAAAACACAGTCAAAGATATCATTTCTAAGAAATTCCCAGAGCTGGAGAAGGCAGGCATCCAGATACAAGGAGTCCGAAGAGTACCAACAAAAAGAGACCCGAATAAAAAGACTCCAAGGCATATCATAGTCAGAATGACAGATACCATGGATAGAGACACAATTCTGCAAGCAGCACGGTCAAGGAAGGAAATCACATACAAAGGAGCACCCCTCAGATTTACGGCCGATCTGTCAGAAGAAACCCTCCGAGCCCGAAGACAATGGTGGGACATAGTGAAAAAACTCAACGAAATGAATGCCTCACCAAGAATACTTTATCCGGCTAAACTCTCACTCAAACTCGAAGGAACCATACACTACTTCTCGGATAAACAACAGCTCAGGTCCTTCATAGACTCAAAACCAATCTTGAAAGAAGGTCTAAAGGGGCTACTGTAAGACAAGGAGGAGCCCCATAAGAACAGCAAATCCCACAGAAAGATGACACAAAACCACATCACAATAATCTCTCTCAATGTCAATGGCCTAAATGCACCTATCAAGAGACACAGAGTGGCTAAATGGATCCGGAAAATTAAACCCAACATTCTGTTGCCTGCAAGAAAACACACCTGAACAAACAGAGTAAACATAGACTCAAAGTCAAAGGATGGAAAAACAATCCTCCAAGCAAACAACCCCCCTTAAAAAAGCTGGAGTGGCCATCCTGGTATCCGACAACATAGATTTCAGGATGAAAAAGATCAAAAGGGACAGCAAAGGTCATTTTCTGTTTATCAAGGGATATGTACAACAGGAGGAAGAAATCACACTCTTAAACGTATATGCTCCTAATGAACGACCGGCTAAATATTTAAAACAACTCCTAACAGACTTCAAAGAGGGACATCACTAACAGCACAATTGTAGTCGGAGACTTCAATACGGCCTTATCGCCTCTAGATAGATCCACAAGAACAAAAACTCAACAAGGGAAACACTGACTCTGAAAGAAGAAAATTGAAGGAGAGAGGTCTAATAGACCTATACAGGGCCTTAC
>NC_073307.1:77269351-77285605 GCF_027595985.1 Sorex araneus
CCAGTAGCTTAAAATTGTTTTAAAATTGCCTTTGTTAGGCAATTTTGAAAGCGTTCAGAGTGGCTAAAGAAGAAGAGCAATATACTTTGCCCATCAGAACCCCAGGAAACTTCACCTGGCAGAGGCTTGTACTGTTATGTTAATATAATCATGACAAGAGGTAGAGAATGAAATTTAGCTTGGACTAGCTTTGAAAATGTTTAATATTTCCTCCTGGAAATGACACATCCATTCAATTTCTATTACCATAGAATATTATATGCCCACCCATAACTTGAAAAATGTGACAAAAAGCGCCATTCAATGATATGATCATCAGATAGAGACACCAATCAAATTACTGTGATGATGTCAGAGTTTCATATTCAGCAAAGAGAACTTGCATATTCCTTAGCAACAGTCAATGAAAACTTAGTGAACTTGATTTTTTAAAACAAATTTCTTGGTAGGATATAGCATATATCACATAATTAAACTATATCTACTTTGAAGAGAATATAGACCATATAGATGGGGAAACATATTGGCAGATTATTCAGAATTCCTCCAAGAATATGAATCAACAACAACTCAGTTTTGATGTCATTCACAAATCACAAATCACGAAAATCCCATTAATTGTCAATTTCTCAAGCAGGCTCAGTAACCTCTCCATTGTCCTTTCCCTGAGATCTTAGAAGTCTCTCTCAGCTAGGCCCTCTCAACGATGTTGCACTGGAGGCTCTTTCAGGGTTAGGGGAATGAGATCCAGCTTGTTACTGGATTTAGAATATGAATACACCATGGGAAGCTTGGAAGGCTGTCCCATGTGGGCAGGAAACTCTCAGAAGATTGCCAGTTTCTCCCAGAGAGAGAAGAAGGCTACCAGAAATCGAGGCTGCGCACTTCTGGGAGCTTGCTTTTAAGTCTCTCTCTGGATGTTGTGATGGGATTACACACACCTGGGTTCCTCTGCCGGTACCTTCATGCGTGAGGCCTGTCCGAACGTGTGGAGAGGGGCCTCGAGCATGGCTGTAGCTAGGTTCCAGTGGTCTTCGGCCGCCGGGACCTCTGCTCAGGGTGGGGAGGGAAGCTGGAGCCCATCCCCTCCGAAGGGCCCTGGGGAAGACAGCCAGGCGTGCGGGCAAGAGACTCTCTGCTTTGATGTCATTAAATTTTCAAATTCTTAGAATATATTTGGCTGAGGTCTTACTGTGCCAGTTTTGATCAGAAATGATTAGGACCTAGAATAATAGCCCCACTCAGAATGTGTACAATTGAAGAAGAACGATCCAGAGAAAAAGCAGGGCAAAAGGAGAAAAAAATAGTAGAGGAGAGGAAAAAGTGTTCATGCCCATGGTACATAGATAATTGCACAGCAAAATAAATGTAATCCCTTGAGATAAACAGATAAAGTGTTTGCTTTGTATGCAGCTGACTCTAATTTGATCCTCAGAATTTCATATGGTCCCCTACCAGGAATGATTCCTGAGTACAGAACCAAGAACATGAATTGAGCACCATCAGGTATGGCCCAAAAAAATTTTTTAAATGATGGTAGTATGACAATCCCAAACGTATATAGCAAAATAATAATAATAATAATAGACAAATAACGCATGTGTCACTTGTTTGGTGACCCCTAGAAATGTACATTTTTTGATTCACTTATTTCAAAAAGTTTGACTTCCAATTTTCTACCCATGGGTATTTGCCTTGCAGGCTGGCCAACCTGGGTTCGATTTCTCTGCCCCTCCCGGCGAGCTACCGAGAGTATCTCACTCACACGGCAGAGCCTGGCAAGCTCCCTGTGGTGTATTCAATATGCCAAAAACAGGAACAACAAGTCTCAGAATGGAGACGTTACTGGTGCTCACTCAAGCAAATCGATGAGCAACGAGATGACAGTAATTACAATGATTACAGTTATATGAGTGTGAAGTAAAATTAAATTCTTCACCTTGAGTGGGAAAACTCAAATTTCTACTTTTTAAAGTTAATATACATGATTTTTTTTGGCTTTTTGGGTCACATCTGGCGATGCTCAGGGGTTACTCCTGGCTTTGCACTCAGGAATTACCCCTGGCGTTGCACGGGAGACCATATGGGATGCGGGAATCGAACCCGGGTTGGCCACGTGCAAGGAAAACACCCTACCCGCTGTGCTATCACTCCAGCCTCAATATGCATGATATTTTATCAGTGATAGCATTGTAAAACCACTAATTGAAAGAGAGAGAGAGAGAGTGTGAGAGAGAGGCCTGTCACAGGGGTATGAAAGGGAACCTGTGGACACAGAAAGAGGGAAGTGGGCACCTTCACCTTTCTGTTTTGTTATTATTCTTTTTTTAATTAATTAATTTTTTTAATTTATTTTTTAATAAGTGAATCACCATGAGGGTACAGTTACAGATTTATACATTTTTGTGCTCATGTTTCCCTGATACAAAGTTCAAGAACCCATCCCTTCACCAGTGCCCATTCTCCACCACAAATAAACCCAGCATCCCTCCAACCCTCCCCAATCCCATCTCACCCCAACCGTACCCTGTCACTGTGGCAGGGTATTCCTTTTGTTCTCTCTCTCTAATTAGGTGTTGTAGTTTGCAATAAAGATGTTGAGTGGCCATTGTGTTCAGTCTCTAGTCTACATTCAGCACGCATCACCCTTCCCCCGAATAGCTTTTAGCCACATTTTACTTGGTGCTTCCTTCTCTATCTGAGTTGCCTTCTCCCCAGAATGTGGGGCCAACTTCCAAGCCATGGAGTCAACCTCCTGATACTTATTTCTACTATTCTTGGGTGTTAGTCTCCTAGTCTTTTATTCTATATTCCACAGATGAGTGCAATCTTTCTATGTCTGTCTCTCTCTTTCTGACTCATTTCACTTAACATGATACTTTCCATGCTGATCCACTTATATGCAAACGTCATGACCTCATTTTTTCTAACAGCTGCATGGTATTCCATTGTATAGATGTACCAAAGTTCTTCAACCAGTCATCTGTTCTAGGGCATTCGGGTTTTTTTCAGATTCTGGCTATTGTAAACAGTATTGTGATAAACATATAAGTGCAGATGTCATTTTGATTATACTTTTTTGCTTATCTGGGATATATTCCCAGGAGTGGTATTGCTGGGTCAAATGGGAGCTCAATTTAGAATTTTTTGAGAATCGTCCATATTGTTTTCCAAAAGGGCCAAACCAATCGGCATTCCCACCAGCAGTGTAGAAGGGTCCCTTTCTCCCCACATCCTCTCCAACAGTGGTTGCTTTTGTTCTTTTGGATGTGTGGTGTGAGGTGGTATCTCATGGTTGTTTTGATCTGCATCTCTCTGATGTTTAGTGATGCAGAGCACTTTTTCATGTGCCTTTGGCCATTCGTATCTCTTCCTTGGAAAAGTTTCTGTTCATTTCTTCGCCCCATTTTTTGATGGGGTTCGATGTTTTCTTCTTGTAGAGTTCAACCAGTGCTTTATATACCCTTGATATCAACCCCTTATCTGATGGATATTGTGTAAATATCCTTTCCCATTCTGTGGATTGTCTTTGCATTCTGGTCACTGTATCTTTTGAGGAGTATTTCCATTTTGACAATGTTTATTCTCTCTATCCATGAGCAGGGTATATGTTTCCATTTCCTCATGTCCTCTTTTATTTCATGGATTAGCACTTTATAGTTTTCTTTGTAGAGATCTTTTACTTCCTTGGTTAAGCTGATTCCGAGGTACTTCATTTTCTGGGGCACGATTGTGAATGAGATTGCTTTATTCATGTCCCTTTCCTCTGCCTCATTGTTTGTATATAGGAAGGCCATGGACTTTTGGGTATTGATTTTGTAGCCTGCAACTTTACTCTATAGGTCTATTGTTTCTAAGAGTTTCTTAGTAGAGTATTTAGGCTTCTCTAGATATAGTATCATATCGTCTGCAAATAGTGAGAGTTTGATTTCTTCCTTTCCTATCTGGATGCCCTTAATCTCTTTCTTGTCTAACATCTATCACAAGTACTTCCAGTACTATATTGAAGAGAAGTAGTGAGAGTGGGCATCCTTGTCTTATGCCTGATCTTAGAGGAAAGGCCCTTAGTTTTTCCCCATTGAGGATAATGCTTGCCGTAGGCTTGTGGTAGATGGCTTCAACTATCTTGAGGAAAGTTCCTCCAAAACCCATTTTGGTGAGGGTTTTCATCATGAACGGGTGCTGGATCTTGTCAAATGCTTTCTCTGTATCTATTGATATGATCATATGGTTTTTGTCATTATTTTTGTTGATATGATGGATTATGTTGATTGATTTCCGAATGTTAAACCATTCTTGCATCCCCTGGATGAATCCCACTTGGTCATGATGTATGATCTTCTTGATGAGTTGATGGATCCTATTTGCTAATATTTTGTTGAGGATCTTCACATCGGTGTTCATCAGGGATATTGGTCTATAGTTTTCTTTCTTAGTGGTGTCTTTGTTTGCTTTTGGTATTAGGGAGATGTGTGCTTCACAGAAACTGTTTGGGAGAGTTCCTGTTTTTCCCCTTATTATTCTTATAGTTAATTTTAGTTTCTGTTATTTGATTTTGACTTTTGAACCACAGTCAATGATGATTGGGAGATACTTCTGTCTTATCATTTTCTCTGGCAATACTTGGGGACCCTGCTGTCTTTAATCCTGAAATAGGTCCTGCAGCCTCAGGACAGCAGGGCATTTAGTCTGGTCCCAGAGAATGAGACAAACCGAATGAAAAGGAACACACAAACTGCCCAGGTAGGTGTGAGAGGTCTCACACGTCAGCCATCCATTCAATCCTACATCACTCCCCTCCCAGGCTGACAATGATTAAGTTGACAGAGACATTCACATACAATAAGTCATGAAGCTCAGAGGCTGGGGTACTCCATGTAGCCAATCAAACAGGCAACTTTAAAAGCATAAAGTCATGACAAATTCCTATTCATTTTTTGCCCATAAAGTCCCAACATCTAAAAGACCCTAAGCAATCTTATTCTATGCTTGCCTAGTGTATTTTTGCAGAAGACAGATATTTCCTATTTATTCTATTCCTTCACACTGTGTTATTCTTTACTGGGTATATTTTGCAAACCTTTTTCATTCTAATACCTAAATTATCTTACCAGGGGCATATCTCACCTCAGATTTTTTGTTAGTGGGAAAAATTCCTACACCTGCAATGCTGAGATTGAATCGGGGCTCCCCCGGCAAATTGTGCATTCAGACCATCAATCTATATCTCTGGCCTTCAGGTATTTAGTTTAATTTGCTTTTCATTTGCATCACATTATTTACAATATTGCTAATAATAGGCAATCTTCATGCAGACAATGTGCCAGCACCACCCCCTCGACCCAGAGTGCCAGCCTGCCTCCACTGGTTCCTCAGAGACCGTCTCCAACCCCATCCCATAGCATCTAAACTCAATTTTATAAACATATTTTCATGTTCTACTGTGTTGACCATTTGTTACTCTCAAATCTTTATATTCCATATATAAGAAAGATCATTCTGGGGCTGGAGCAATATCACATCGGGTAGGGTGTTTGCCTTGCACACGGCTGACCCAGATTTGATTCCCAGCATCCCATATGGTCTCCTGAGCAAGCCAGGGGTAATTCCTGAGTGCAGCACCAGGAGTAACCCCTGTGCACCACCGAGTGTGACCCACAAAGAAAAAAAATTGTTTTGTGTCTGTATCTGTCCCTATTTTCTGGCTGACTTCACTCAGCATGTTAACTTCCAGTTTCATCCATGTAGAAACAAATTGCATGATTTTATTATTCCCTCATAGCGATGTATCATTCCATTCCATATATATTTAGTTCTTATTGCATAAGAATCACCTAAAATTAGCAGGACATTTATGTACTTGAATATTGATGGTGGGGAATGTTCACTGGTGGAGGGATGGGTGTTTGATCATTGTGAGATTGTAACCCAAACATGAAAGCTTGTAACTATTTCATGGTGATTCAATAAAATTTAAAAAAAAATTTTAAATTTCACTGTACTTTAATAGCCAATTTCCACAGATTTCAACCAGGGTGATCTGTTTTTGCAGTTAACTGCCCATCAACTATATCTTATGAAGAATAAGTACTAAGAAACACACACTTTTCAGCCTTAGATTGTCTCAAAGTTTATGGTGTTCTACTGCCTTGGTAAATTGCACATTGAGATTAAAAGAGCAGAGAAATAATCTCCACATCTTGATGAAAGAGTTCATAATAGTACTTTGCACGTATATGAATACAGAAATAGAATTTGTGGCCATTTTTCAATAACAAAAGATATTAAACTTGATGGGACTCTAGAGATCTAAACTTGGAAACTATTTGGGTAGTATAACTTGATTTGTCTGTTTGGTCTGCACAGTTGCCTTCTAGTTAACCTACATAACCCAAAGCGAGCCAGCTATATCTAAATCCCATTTTCTGGGTGCTTTAGGTGAATAGGTTAGCAGGAGTGACTCTGGTGCCCAATGAACAGGCATTTATCTTTACTTCCCAGCTTGTCTATCTTCCCTACCACTGCTTGATTCCTTAAAATGTCATTTTAGCAGATAGAGACCCTGTGCCACTCACAAATTTGAGGAAGACAGGCTGTCTTTCAGTTTAGCACATTTTGCTGATGGTGAAGCAGTTCAAAGTGGAATAATTTAAAGCTCTTATTTAACGCTAAGAATTCATTTGTCTTTTGATCCACCTTCCACTCTGACAAATGCTCCCTTCCCCTATCACATTCAAACACACACACCCTTCAGAAGCTAGTAAACTCATCCACTGCCTAGGAATGGATTTCCCCAATTGCTCTATCTGAGTGATAAAAGGGTTTAATGTCCCAGGTTCATTTTTCAGTAGCCAACTCAGAAACACCATATGGAGTGAAGCGACTAAGCTCTTTCTACAGTTATAAATTGTTATTCCTAATTCCTTTGGAGACACAACCCAGTAGCAGTGATTCTGAGGCAACTTCCTATTAGATCTGCATTTTGCACAGGGAGATAAAGCATCCTGTTCTACCCTGTTAACAGGAGCTCCTGCAGACTGCCAGTTCCAGCAGCAGTTTTTCTCTCTCAAAGATTGTTTGAAATGCTCCCTCACAGTTCACAGCCCAGGCCTATTTGCCAACTTTGCTGACTTTTCTCAAACACTTCCAGGGCAAGAATCAGAGATACCTGGCAACACTGTGGACCTATTTTGCTGCACAGATAATATGATAATGCAACAAACTCAATCAACCAATGAGGGACATACTTTTGAGACAGATTTAGATTACATAAAAAAATCAACCTAGAAGAAAACAAATTGGTGTGGTATGGTAATATATAAGAGATCTCCAGGTTTTGTACATGTCTCCTGAAGAACATGTAGCATGACATAATATATATAGGAACAGCACAAAACTATTATTTTGTGCACATATTTTATCTCAGGGCCCTTGTCAGATGCTGGGGAGATCATGCAGTATCAGGGATGGAAGCTAGGTCTCGCTGAAAGCAAAGTATGTACTCCAGCCCATGAGTTATGCTTGTATAGCTCAACACTCAATAGCCCTAAATATTTGTAACTCAAAAGAAAAAAGAACATTGTTTTCTAATTTCTATTATATATATATATCTCCTCATGTACCCATGGAGAAAGGTGTGTATCTTCTGGGACACATGATTTTACAATAAGAAGAGGTAAAGATAATAACAGAGAGGGTTTTTTTTTAAAATCTATTTACTTTAATAAGACTAATAATAGTATATATATTTCAAAAAGCAAGTAAATTAATATGATAAATATATAATTTATTTCAACCTAAATTCTTATAAAATATACCAGTGGCTTTTGTTTCCAGTTGTTACAGGAATACAGCAGTGTTTAATTTTTGTTCTTGCAGTTGAGATGCAGGAATCTTTGATGATCTGAGAAATAAATTTATTTCCCACAAATACCCTGACTCAGAAGATTGGAGTTGCCTGACACAGTAGTTCTGAGATACTCATGACCTCCCAAAACTCTGATACTACTGGTTTTTAAAGAAAATATTTTTGAAAAGTTATGAAGAATTAAAGATAACATTGATAATATAAATAAAACACAATTGTCAACTTTTCTATTCTTCCATTGCTATTGGATCTCTCTGTCAGCCATACTAGGAGGAAAATAAAATAAAATAATTGGGGCTATATTTATATATTGAAATGTAAATGAATCTTACCTGTCAATGGAAAATCTCATCCAGAATATGTTACAGTATGACCTAATGATGGTTGAAAACTTTTAAAAGAATTAAGACAACACTTCAAAATATTGCATATTTGTCACCGCCTTTCGAGATTTTTATCTTGTGTATATTTAACAATACAAACAAAACACATGCATTGGCAATGAATATTAAGGCATTTTAAGTTAGTGGGCACACAATCAAAAGCAGTTTAGAAAATCTAGTATAAGAAGATAGCAATGATAAGTCAATATTTGCTTAATTCAGAAAAGCTGCCTATAAATTGATATTTCTTTGAGCTTCAGACTTTCTGTATTTTCCACTCACTGTACAGTCTCCAACTAATAAAATAAATATAAATCAGAAAGATTAATAAATTATTTTATTAACACTCTAGGTATTAAACTCCTATTTTCATGGAGCCCTGACCTGACATCCCAGGTTGATGATAACTTTCTGCAGACGGCTTTTCAAAAACAAGTACAAAACCATATACACCACAACAGTCAAGGAGATTGCTTAAAAAAGGTCACCTTATTAAACATCTTGATACACATTAATGAATTTACTCTTCGAGTAAACCTGAGAAGCATTGGAAGACAGACTCTAAGATAGCCATATTATCCTATCAGTATATATGCATGCCTTTATATGATCACCTTGAGAGAGGAAACTTTAGTTTCCCCTTCCCAGCTGCTGTGAGGGGTCCCATTTTTTTACTGCCCCATCCTATATTTTTTACTTCCTTTCTGATAAACAGGAAGTTAACATTTGTGCAACCTAAAATTCTTCCCCAGAACATAGGCTCACAGGGAGGCTGAGATAATGGACGATACCTAAAACAAATAGCCAGACAAGGATCCTTTTGATCCTTGCATTCTCCTTAATATTTTTGTCAATAGATAAAAAAGATACAAAGAACCCAATTTTCATTTAAAGATGCCTGTCTAAAAACCCTTATCTTTAATTTCCAAATATTCTTTGCAACACAAAGGCTCAGTTTTCCTATAAAAATTTCACCCAAAAATGAGCTATAGTTAACATAGTCTTGTACTGTTTCTCCCCACATAGGGAGTACATTTTCCTTTCTCTTGTACTTTCCAATAATTTTTTCTACTTTCGAACATTGAGTCTGAGCATTTTATTAGTTAGTATTTTCATTCTTGAAAATATTCAAGAACCTGGGAGCTAAGGGCCAACACAGAGGCCTGCTGTCACCACTCCTACATCAACCCTTCCCTTCCCTTTATCCTTCCCTTTATATTATGGGTCTGGCTGTCACTTGCATCTAATCCATAAAAAAAATAATAGACACCTGAGAAGGCACTTTGGTCAAACAGCAAGCTAGAAGAAGAAGTTCTGAGTTCTATGACCACAAAGGAGAATAATTTTTGAAAACCCCAGGTGAGCTTGGGAGCAGAATCAGTGTTCATCTAGATGAGCTGTCTGCCTTTCATATGTTTTCCGCCAATCGTACTAAGGTTCCAGTTCAGCTGAGTCTGGACATTTAACCCACAGAAAGCCTGAGATAATGATAGTTTTGTTTCAATCCACTAACTGCATAATAATGTTGTTTTTCCATAATAGATACTGAATATATTGAATATAGTGTTCTGTATATAGGAATCAGTATCGTGCATGCAGAAGATGAAATAAATTGTCCAAGTTCACAAAGCCGATTAAGTCACAGCTAAGATGAATACTCAGGAAACTTGGTTGTGAGTGATTGGACTTAGCCACTCCAAGTTACTGCATTTCTCAACTTATATGTACTAGCTCATCAGTCAGTGCTTCTTCTCCTTAAAAAAGGAACTCAGAAAGACCCTTTTACTATGGCCAGACTTTTAGAAACCCAAATCCAATATCTTGTATTTCCAGTGCCAAGATTGAGGCATGTCATTTGTGCTGGCAAGTAAAATGGAGGGTATAATGAGACACAAACGTTCCCCCACAACACCGGCATCTAAGAAGCAGCAAAACTTAGTAAGCAGACCAAAGACTCTGGCTGTCTATGACTCTGAATAAGCTCTGACAATAACTCAAGTTTACCCAAAAATAAAGGAGAAAAATACATCTGTATCACAGAAAGAACCTTGGCATAAAAGTCAGGAAACTTAGACTCTGACCTTGGTTTTGCCAACGAACATGCCATGGGAACCCAAAGAAGTCATTTAGCTCCTCTGGCTTTGATATTCTCATCTCTAAGAAAAGACACACACACACACGCCACAGTGTGCAGCTTGCATCTAACGTTTTTTAAAACCCTCAACAAAATTAAGTAATTCCAAGATGTTTCCTGGATAGAATTCATTCAATACCTGCCTTTTTTCTCATCCCATAATTAAATGAAAGGGTTTTCTTTATTCCGGCTGCCTAATTTTGAATCTAGGTGGTACATTTCTAATAAACAATAAACAGGAAAAAATACTTTGTAGGGTCAGAGACACAAGGAAGGATGGAGTTAATAGCGACTAAAAGAAGAAATCCTCACCCAAAGCTTATTGAAACCCAGAGTTTCAGTGCCCATTGCCTGTACTTAGCTGCCAGAGCTGCTGTGTCCATGCATCCCCTTGTAGATTGAGTCCCAGTCTGCATGACAGTCTCATTTTTCACTGAATGCATGCTGTGAATACTAAACTGTAATCTCTTTTTGCATGCTTCACTTCCAAATTCATAACTGGAGGCACTGGCCCCGTTGTATGCGAGCTATCACCATTACTGGCTTTACTGAGTAGAGCCAAACAGTCCTGCAATCTCTGGTCTTCTTCCCTACTTCACACTTTGTCAAAATGGATCATGAGCAACACAAAGAAATAGCCACTGGAAACTCCCCATTCCCCAATCCTTTTACTATCTCATTGTTCTTCTTCTTCAAGCCTTGGCCATCCTCAAAAAGGCCAGGGTCCCTGCCTGAGTTGCTCTCCTTTTAAAGTGGAATGCACAACAAAAGAATGGCCCTTCCCACAGCTCTGAGGAGAGCAGTATTTGGGCAGTATTTTGCTGCATTGTTCTGGGCTCTACTTTCTGAGCTTTCAGTTGCCTCTGACAGGCTCTTTTCCGCTTTTCTTCAATCGCCAGTCCCTTCCTATACCATTAAAACTTGATCCAAAAATGATGCTAAAGTGAAGTTGATCGGCTTAGTAAAAACTCTCCTCTAGTTGCCAGTGTGCTTGTGTGACATCCAACTCAGCATGGTCGGAAAGTCTGCCTGCTCCCTTCTATACACCTGCAGACAGCCTGATAGTATCGGACCTTCCAGCAACCAGATTTTACAATTTTTATCAAGGACACAAAAGGATCTTAATATATGATAACCCCCTACTGGAATGTTCTTTACCTACATCTCTTTATGGCTACCTCCTGCTTTTCCAATTTTCTTTATGGAATTGAGCTCAGTGGTATCATCCTTGATAGAACTGTTCAAATTCATTCTGACTATGCACGTAACCAGTTCTAGATGGAAGATGTGTGGCCCTGAAACTTCTCTTATCACTTGAGCTCACTTTGCCCAGGTAAAGGTCACCTGGACATATCAGTGAGCAGTGAAGCCCTCTTTTTTTTTATCTTTATGTAACTTTTTTTTAAAAGAAATATTTTATTGAACCACCGTGAAAACAAGAAAAAAATACAAAGCTTTCAGGTTCAAGTCACAGTCAAATACTGATTAAACCACCATCCCTTCACCAGTGCACCCGTTCCACCACCAAGAACCCCAATACACCCCCCTCCCACCCCACCCCCCATCTAAGTAGCTAATGATATTCCCATTATTCTCTATATATATTGAGTACATTTCATATTTCCATACAGAATTCACTATTATTGATTGGAAATTTTCCCCAACAATCCGGCGCACCTTCCGCCCAGAGATGAACCGAGAGCCGCGGCACGAGAAGCAGAGCCTCCGCGCCTATTGACTGTGATCCTGAGGTCTCCTAACCCATTTTGGCACCAGAGCGGATGCTTGAGCCATGCATTTTGACTGTGAACTGAGCTACAACCTCGTGCAGCCCGGGGGGGGGGATTTTTTTCCCTCTCCACCCCATTTTTCTGAGCGAAAATGGCGGCAGCGGCAGCAGCCACGCGGTGAGAGCCACCCTCTAAGACCCCTCCACCAGGAGATAGGACTCTCTTTAGTGACGTAGCCTGTAGGTGGTCCTGGGAGGGGGGTTGTTCCCGGCGCACCTTCCGCCCAGAGATGAACCGAGAGCCGCGGCACGAGAAGCCCTCTTCACTCACCCCTTTACCCCCTCCTGTCCCTCAGCGGGCAACACTAAGACATGTGTTCTACTGACTGACAGTTTTTGGCAGCCACTTGATTATCATTAACCCTTTAATGCCTTCCTCCCCTGTCTCCTCTATCACCTCTCGGCTATTGTTTTCTAGCATCAACTCCCCAATCAACTGCTTGACTGAAATTCTTCTCAGAGCTTGGTTCTGACTTTTATCTAAGTGAGTCTGAACCCCAGGTTCATTTTCTTATTTTTCATCTTATTTCTAAATTTTCCTGTTTTTCCTATATTCTTTACAGCTCTTTATGTCTGCATAACTTTTTCTGTTCATTTAATTCTTCCTCTTTTTATTAATTATTCAACTCTGATAACCATGTCCTACAGGTAAGATCTGAACAGAAAGAATTGTTCTGTGGAATGACAAAATTTGAACATGGGCCCAGATGAGATCTGGAGCAGCCACGCATGAAACAGCCCCGCTGCTTCTTAAGGACTATGATCCGGGAGGTCTACTAACCCACTTTGGCACCCAGCAGCTTCTTATAGAAATGCATCTAGACTGTGAACTGAGCTATAACCCCATACCGCCCAGGGAGGGGAAAGGATTTTCTCTCTCAACCCTTTATTTCTGCGGGGAAGACGGCAGTGGCAGCAGCGCCCATGTGGCGTCTGCCATATTCTAGAACTCACAACCCAGAGGTATGAGTTTGCAGTGAAGTGGAGCACAGGAGATCATGGGATGGGGGTGTTACCGGCATGCTCTCCACCCAGATGAGATCTGGAGCAGCCACACACGAAACAGCCCCTCTGCTCCTTAAAGACTATGATCTGGGATGTCTACTAACCCGTTTTGGCACCCAGCGGCTTCTTATAGAAATGCATCTAGACTGTGAACTGAGCTAAAATATCAGAAATAAAAAAACTCATATAATCTTCATTCTCAGCAATGGAAAACAAATTATCAAATGATGGCTTTTCAGCAGGTTTGATTGTTGGGAAATAATTCTAAATAATAATAGTGAGTTATCTGTTGAAATATTGAATGTATTCAAAGTATAGAGAGAATAAAGTGAAGATCATTAGCCACTCAGGTGGGAGGGTTGGTGTGGGAGCAGGGGTATATTGGGGTTCTTGGTGGTGGAACATGTGCACTGGTGAAGGGATGGGGGTTTGATCATTATATGACTGAGACTTAAACCTGAAAGCTTTGTAACTTTTTTCACGGTGATTCAATAAAATAAAAATTTAAAAAAAAAAGAAAATCTACTCAGTGGTATTAGTAACCAAAAAAAAAACCAAAATTGAACATGTAGGTCTTTAAGTTTTTAGAACAACACAGCCCATGGAACTGTGGGTTCTTGTTTCAAATCCTCTTGTTTATTTCTGCAAGATGAAAGGCAAATTTTTCCCAAGTGGCCATCCTTCTTCCTGTGGGATTTTCTCAGTTCCATACTTGGTTTTAGATATCATTCCTTCATGAACGTCCTTACTAGGTGATGAACATAGGAGTCTAAAAGAAACCACCGATTTCTCAGGCATCCATTCTTAATGCTGTATTATATCATATGTGGCCTTGTGTGGCTATGCATGTGCCTTCAGTGCTAGTATTCTATACACATACTTCTGGGCCTGTCCCACTGTCTAACTTTCCTGGACACAGGCATTAAAGACTATTTCACTATTATATCTCTTATGTTTAATGCAACTACAAAACACAGTGGGCACCCAATAAATACACAGATGATGACTAACTGAACAAGTTTCATTTTTCCCAGATGAAGTGCCATTAAAACTCATCAGGGGTCCTAAATATAATTATAATGAAGTAGAATATTCAGGAAATCAAAGAACAAAAATCAGTGACAATATGTAGTTCACTCAAAATGTCATAATGTTAAAAGAAAAAGAATGAATGCAATTTACAAAGAAATTTGGGATTTGTCCCACGTGATTTCTGTCCTGAAAAACATTGTCTAGTTGTAAATAGATGGGTTAATTTCACCCCGAAGAAATTTCACAACAAGCACATTTTTGCCAGAGTCACAATCTCTGCCAAAGAAGTTTAAATTACTATTCTGATCATCAGGGCAAACCCAGGCCCTTCAATTAAAATGGCAACTAAGCAAGGCATGGTAAGAACTGAGAGATGGAAGAGGCTCTTGTTTTGGAGACAAGGGCTGCCCCAAGAATTAAATGAGGTGATGTATGAGGAGTTGCCTTATAAAACATAAATCTCTTTACTCATACTGTGCATTTTTATGATGATGATAAATTTGCTGCTAAGTATGTTCGGTGGATAATTATTTCCAGACTTTGCTCTTTGAGAAAAAAGGAAAGAAATCCATATGGTCAGAAATTCAAAGTGAAATTCTTTAAAAATGTAACTCAGATAATACTACACCATTTCTCAAAAGCTTTCGATGGCTACTGTTGTGCTCAGAGACAAATTCAAACTAAGACTCCTGACCCTGGTCTGCATGGACATTACATTCCCCTGTGCTCTGATCATAGTGCTGTTAGTTACCTCTTAGAAAGTTCTTCATGTAAATTCTGCATGTTTTATACATAAAAAGATGCTTAATGTCATTTTATTGCACTGTTGAATTTATTTATTTTTATTTTGTAATAGAAACAGTGTGAGATAGACCCTTACAAAACTGTTCATGATTAGGTTTCAGTCATACAGTGTTCCAACACCCATCCCTCCACCAGTGTACATTTCTAAGATAGAGAAGATACCAGTAAGACAATAATAGTTGGGAGGGGTCACGCTGGACAAGAACTGCATGATAAAAGTAGATAAAGGGATATTCCTATTAACCTTTCAGTATCTGTATTGCAATTTTATTTTTAGTTGCAGGACAGGGGTACAAAGAAGCCAACGCTCAAGTGTTAAGTGTGCTGTTAGAATAATATATGAATGAAAAGTATGATTAACAGCATTTTCAATCCCAGTACCACATTAAAATTGTTTTTAAAATGCAAATCGAACCATAATAAGGCATTACTTGATAACCATTAAGATGGTTATTATCAAAGGAAGAGAAACAAAAAGTGTTGAAAAAGATATGGAGAAAGTAGAAAAATATAAAATTGTATGGGAGTATTTCTAGAGAGCAGAGGGCTGGAGAGATAGAATAAGGACTAAAGTGTTTGCTTGCATGTGGTTAGCCCAGGTTCAATCTCAGCACCCCCAAGCACCACTGGGAGTGATCTCTGAGCTCCACACCAGTAGCTCTCAGTATTTCTGGGTGTGACCAAACAATAAAACATACAAAAACCCTACAAAACCAAAAGTGCAGAGACTAGGGGGATAGAAGAGAACACAGCAGGGCAAGGTCAGAGCTGACGCTGGGAATGAATGGTGGAGACTACAGGCTGACCTTGGAAAACCCCACAGTTCAAGGGACCCATATCTATGTGAAAAGACAATCAATGCGAAAAGGGTAAAAATAGGAAGCAGACCAGTGATTTATTATAACGTTTGTTGTAACAAATGTTATAACATTTGTTATGTCATAACATAACATTTGTTATGAAGTGTAGAGACTAAGGTGACAATCAAGACACAAGGTAACAATATGTTAAAAGATTCCCTTCTGAACAACCAACTTCTTCTCTTTGTGTTTCTATTATTTTGCTCTTCCATTCAAGTGATTTGACATAGCTTAGGTTTTTACATCAAAGACAAGAGAGTTCAAACCTTGTTTCTGAGAGACGTGTGGCAATATACTGAAATTTGAACTTCTTTACAGAGGGAACAGGATGATTCTGGCTTCGTACTGGATGACATGATGTTGAAATGTTTTATAGATGA
>NC_073307.1:81438305-81453305 GCF_027595985.1 Sorex araneus
CAGAGCCAGGTACTCCAACTCTGGATACCACTGGGTGTGGACCCAAACTCCAATTTCTCCCCTTGCAAAAAAAATAAATAAATTCAAAAACTCACTACAGAGCTGGGAGGTGGCTTCTTCCTGGAGCACAAGCTATGGCGTGTGTGTGGATTGGGGGGATGAGGTTCCAGAGAAACCTCGGAACAGTCACCACCACAAACACCAGAAGCATGGATCGTGGACTGGAGTAATAGCACAGTGGGGTAGGGTGTTTGCCTAGCATGCAGTCAACCCAGGTTCAATTCCCAGCATCCCATATGGTCCCCTGAGCACTGCCGGGAGTAATTCCTGAGTGCAGAGCCAGGAGTGACCCCTGTGCAATGCCAGGTATGTCCCAAAATGAAAACAAACAAACAAACAAACAAAACAAAACCAAGAAGCATGGATTGGAACTAGAGATACAGTATAGCGGGTAAGGTGCTTGCCTGGCACACACGTGACTGGGTTCGATCCCTGGCACCCCATATGGTCCCCAAGTACCGCCAGGAGTAAATCCTGAATGCAGAGCCAGGAGAATTTCCTGCCAATTGTAGTATGGCCCCAAAACACAACACAACAACAAATAAAGAAGAAGTTGACACAAACTTTCGAGTGAACTAAGTCAGTCACAAAAGACAGTCACTGTGTGATTCCACCAACAGGAGGGGCCCCCGGAGAAGGGCAGTTTGCAGATAGAAAGACACACGGCTGCCGGGGCCGGGGTGAGGCGTTGGAGAGTTTTAGTTGAAAGAGCAGTTTCGGGGGCTGGAGCGATAGCACAGCGGGGAGGGCGTTTGCCTTGCACGCAGCCGACCCGGGTTCAAATCCCAGCATCCCATATGGTCCCCTGAGCACCGCCAGGAGAGTAATTTCTGAGTGAAGAGCCAGGAGTAACCCCTGTGCATCGCCAGGTTTGACCCAAAAAGCAAAAAAAAAAGAGCAGTTTCCTGGGCGGGGATGGGGACAACCGTGGATGGTGACAGAGTATTCCTCATGCCAAGACACCATTCATCTAAAATGACACAGTTTTATGTCACGTGTATTTTACCCCAATAAACATGACTCAGTGCCAAGTCAGATGCGTACAAGGCACCTATGGTCTCACCAGGAGAGAGCCCTGACACGACCAAATCAAACAAACAAAAAAATAATAAAAGCTCCAACCAAACAAAAAAAACAACCAAATAAAAAAAAAAAACATGACTCACCACCACTGACTGATCATCCTAAAACCTTTAACTAAACATTTAGACATTTAAAGGTGCAATGACAGCTAGAGGAGATAGCACAGCTGACTTAAATGCATGCTTTGCTTGCAGGAAACTTGGATTCAATCCCTGGCACTGCATGGCCCCAGAGCACCACCAGGAGAGATCACCGAGCTCAGAACTGGTAGCACCTGAACACTACTGGGTGTGGCCTCAAAACCAAACAAAGCAAAAATGTTTTGTCAGTCTCATTATTAAGCTTAGCTAAATCCTTCTTTGTTTGTACCTGTGATTTCCTGCCAAGTCTCCGAAATACAATTTTGACATTCTTTTTTATTTTGTTTTTTGGGTCACACCCATCAGTGCTTGGGAGTTACTCCCAGCCGGGTGTTTGGGGGGTTATAAGGTGATGGGAATAGAACTGGCAGCTCTAGCGTGCAAAACATCCGCTCCAGCCCTCTGAGCAAACTCCCTAATCCTTGGCTAAAAACGCCCACAAAACTATGAGTATATATATATATATATGAACTTTGTTGTTGCATAGAATAGAATAAGTAACAAAAATCATCCAAATACTTATTAAATTAAATCCACAGATTGGACTTCCTCCATGCTCGAAACTGGAAAGGAGTTGTATACAATGGAAGACTTTTACAGTCAAAGAGTGTGACCAGGTTAGTAGCAGAAGGACAGATTACTTCAGGCAAAACCTGATAAAACAAAACCTTTTAGGAAGGTGGGGTTTCTTATACTGATGACCTCTCTCTCATACTGACCTGTAACTTCTGATTAATCGGCTTGGCATCCACCTTGGGAGTGGCGGAAACTGCCATTAGGTTAGGTATTAACAGTTTCATTGGGGCCTGTTCCTTTCTTTTAGTAATATGAATGTATGTTAAATTTTGAAATTGCCTATATGGCCATATACATATATACTATATAACAACAACAAAACCAAACTAAAAACAACAATGTTTTTAATCATTGTGAGATACACAGTTACAAAGTTGTTCGTGATTCAGTTTTAGTTATACACTATTCCAACACCCCTCACCAGTGCACCTTGCCCACCACCAAGGTCCCGAGTTTTCCCCTTCCACCCCCAGCCCCAATCTGCCTCAATGGCAGTCACTCCCTCTCCTCCCCCGCCCCCTCACCCTCTCTCCTTTTGGGCATTGTGGTTTGCAATACAGACGCTGAAAGGTTATCACACATCTCCCTTTGCCTCCTTTCAGCACTCAGTTCTTGTCCAGAGTGATCATTTCCAGCTTCCCTTGCCCTAGTGGTCCCTTCTCTGTCCTAACTGCCCTCTCCCCCTCACTTGTGACAAGCTTCCAACTGTGGGTCAGTCCTCCTGGCCCTCATAAGAACAATAATTCTTTTTTTTTTAAAGAATTTTATTTTATTGAATCACCATGTGGAAAATTACAATGCTTTCAGGCTTAAGTCTCAGTTATACAATGCTGAAACAACCATCCCTTCACCAGTGCCCATATCCCACCACCAAAAAAAAAACACCAAAAAACAAAACAAACAAACAAAAAAAAACAGTACACCTCCCATCCCGCCCCCCCCCCGCACCCCCCCCCCGTCTTGTAATTGATAAATTTCACTTTACTTTCTATTTACTTTGGTTACATTCAATATTTCAACACAAACCTCACTGCTATTGTTAGGAGTACCCCACTAGAGTCAGACCTGTTGTGAAGAGATATGAGGTTCTGCGGCTGCGCGGTTTTGGATTTCTGTACTTTAGCAACTAAGTCCAGGGAGATTTCTTCCAGATATTGGATCATTGCAAGCTTGTAAACCCCATGTGTGGTCGTCATAATATGGCGGTCACCACGCCCTTCACCCCCGGCAAGGAAGAGGCGAGAGAGAGAGAGAGAGAGAGAGAGAGAGAGAGAGAGAGAGAGAGAGAGAGAGAGAGAGAGAAAGAGGGGGGGGGGGAGGGAGAGGGAGAGGGAGAGAGGGAGGGAGGGAGAGAGAGAGAGGGAGAGGGAGAGGGAAAGAGGGAGAGAGAGAGAGAGAAAAAAGAGAGAGATACCTTTCCCCTCCTGGGCGGGTATGGGGCCGCCCGGCTTAGTTTTCAGTCTGGAGACAAGGAACAATAATTCTTAAGAGACCAAGGAGTGAGTCTATCTTATTGAGATTTCCTTCACACAAGATAGAAATACACCAATAAGTCATTTCTATTTCCAGACCAGGGAGATGGCCATAGGGCTGGAGCACATGCTTTGAACGTGGGAGCCCCAGGTTCAATCCCTAGTACTACACGATCTCCCAAGCACTGCCAGGAGTGACCCCTGAGCACCGCACTGGCAGAAAAAAATATTTTTCTTCAGCGAAAAGAGGAGAAAAAGTGCAGCAATGAGACCTCTATCCCACTCCGCTTCAAACTCCGCACACCAAAACCAGACAATAGCCCAACAACTTGGAAACCCTCAGGGAGTCCTTGCCCAAGTCCCCTTGCAGAGCTGGCCTTTGGCACCCTTCAGCTGGCTGGCATTTCACTGATTTTTGACCTTTTCTCCAGTGTTCTCACTGAGTTTCTTCCCAAAGACAGTGTCATAATACGTTCCGGGGGCGAGCAAGTCTCCAGTCTGAGCTCTCGACGCGGACTGATCTTTGGACTTGGAGTGAAACTGGGGCAGAGGGAGCCTGCTATCTTGCGGAGATACTGCCTTCATCCTTCGCCAGCCAGACTCTGGTTTTGCAACTCTGTAGGCCTGGCCCGGTGCCTGCTCGCCCAAGCTCTGGTAGTTTCCCAGTTGGTTCCTGTGGGATGAGCATCAGCCAAATGGCATTGAAATGTCACTGCTGTCGGGGAGACATTGATACAGCGACGGTTGGTTGGCAAAAACTCATTTCCCTAGTGCTCCTCTGTCTTAACCTGGTTCTCAGCAGTAGCTTATCTGACTAGCAAATCAGAGTTCTGGCTTAGGAAACAGGATTGGTAAAGGTAGGCAATGCAAACAATTACTTATTATTTGAACCCTTGGCATTATTTTTCATTTGTATCAGCCTCGGGTGATTTCTAAAAACCTGTTAGAAATGTCACAAGCTTTGGTTTGCACAACACCTTTCCCAAAGAATCCATCGGTACATCTTATTTTTCGACCCCCCTGGTATAAAGAGAAAAACAAGCAAAAAAAAGGGGGGGTTCATTTTATAATCTCATTTCCCCAAACTCGCTTCCATACTTCAATCTTGATGCTTTCTGAGAGAACTTGGAGAAGCCAGTGCTAAAACACATCACTTTCTGAACTCAGGCAAACTGGAGGCTAAAAGAGAACCAGTTTCTTTTTTCTTTTCTTTTTTTTTTTTTTTTTTTGTTATTTGTTTTTTGGGTCACACCTGGCGATGCACAGGGGTTACTTTTGGCTCTGCACTCAGGAATCACCCCTGGCGGTGCTCAGGGGACCATATGGGATGCTGGGATTCGAGCCTGGGTTGGCTGTGTGCAAGGCAAATGCCCTACCCGCTGTGCTATTCCTCCAGCCCCGAGAACCAGTTTTTACTTATTTATTTATTTATTTATTTATTTATTTAATTGATTAATTAATTGATTAATTAATTTTTTTAGTGAGTCACAGTGAGGGTACAGTTACAGATTCACACCTTTTCGTGCTTGTTTTTCCCTCATGCAAAGTTCGAGAGTCCATCCCTCCACCAGTGTCCATTCTCCACCACCAATGAACCCAGTATCCCTCCCACCCCCCCGATCCCACCCCCGCCACCCCACCCCGCCTCTGTGGCAGGGCATTCCAATTTGGAGAACCAGTTTCTAAAGGGGAGGTCCATCCCAAGATGGACCAGGGCCCTGGGAGCTACTCCAATTTGGAGAACCAGTTTCTAAAGGGGAGGTCCATCCCAAGATGGACCAGGGCCCTGGGAGCTACTCAGCGGGCTGCAGTGTACTTTCAATGCTTGAGTCCTGGGTTAGTTCCCGGGCACTGCCTGTTCCCTCACAGGATTTTCCTAGGACACCTGGCTTGGAGGCATCAGGTGGTTTATCTGGGAGAAACCTCTTCTTTCAGTCCGCCTGGCATTTTCACTGTCCCCACTTTTGTGTGTTTACCTCAGGCAACTGATGAGCGCTGTTCTTGGCTTATCATCTGCAGCTTACGCAAATACCTGTACAGGCCCTGAGCACTGCCAGGTGTGGTCCAAGGGGTGGGTGCCAGGGGATCCAACTCCTCTGTTTTCCCTCTTTCCCCTCCCTTTGTTGTTGCAATGAGGGACCCGAGGGAGTACGCAGACACACTTGGCACACTTTGTTCTGGGGCCAGGGTTTACATATGGCAGTGATGCAAGGGTTGCCCTTGATATGCAGGGTGGGGCTCGGGACTAATCTCAGGCCTCAGGCCGTCAAACAACTGCTTCTGGGAACAGAGAGATAGTACAGGAGCCTTCTTTGTGCAGTTCGGACAGAGAAGGGAACACTAGGACAAGGAGAACTGGAAGTGATCACTCTAGATAAGAACTGAGTGCTGGGGGCTGGAGCGATAGCACAGCGGGGAGGGCGTTTGCCTTGCACGCGGCTGACCCAGGTTCGATTCCCAGCATCCCATATGGTCCTGAGCACCGACAGGGATAATTCCTGAGTGCAGAGCCAGGAGTAATCCCTGTGCATCGCCGGGTGTGACCCAAAAAGAAAAATAAATGATAAATAAATAAATAAATAATAAGGACTTGTCTTGAACATAGCAGGCCTCAGTTCATTCCCTAGCACCTCACATGGTCCCCTGAGCACCACCAGGAATAATGCATCAGCACAGGGTGAGGAGATATCCCTGAAAACTGCTGAGTGTGTCCCTAAAACCAGAAGAAAAGGGAGACAAAAATGCTGTACCCTGTTATTCTAGGACCCCTCTTTTTTTTTTCTTTTTGAGTCACATCCAGCGATGCACAGGGATTACTCCTGGCTTTGCACTCAGAAATTACTCCTGGCAGTGCTTGAGGGCCCATATGGGATGCTGGGAATCGAACCCGGGTCGGCTATGTGCAAGGCAAACGCCCTACCCGCTGTGCTATCGCTCCAGCCCAGGAGCCCTCTTTTTAATTTCTCCTTTTGGATTAGTGCGTCGGATCTTTCACAGTTCAGGCCCAAGGAGGAAATTTCAGAGATTTCTATGTAAAAGTCAATAAAGTTTTAGGTTTCATTCCCCTAAATTTAGAAATTATATCTCTTATTTGAAAACACCGGGTTCAGTAAATTTGTATCTCACTTCAGCTACATTAGAATTGTTTTGTTTCAGTTTGATGTGGTCAGTGTGTTCCCAACTGGTGGCCAGCTGGTGGCCAGTGCTCTGAGTCATGAGTCAAGAGGACTTGCAGACAGGTGGACCAGCCACGTGGCCCTCACTGTTGTCACTCACGTAATGAGGGGCCCAGTACTCATGCATTCTGGCCGGAGTCTTTGCTGGGGATTGTTGAGGGGTTGACACAGTTTCTTGTCAAGGTCACACTTCCATGCCCCTATTAAGACAAACACACACACACACACACAAATTCACCAGGACTGTGCTTAGCATTTTAGCATTGGGTGACCTCACGCTTGCAAGCCAGGTGCTTTCTTTGTTTTGTTTTGGGGCCACACCCAGCATTACTCAGGGGTTACTCCTGGCTTTGCACTCAGGAATCACTCCTGGTGCTGCTCTGGGGACCATATGAGATCCTGGGAATCAAACTTTGGTCTATCACGTGCAAGGCTTACCTGCTGTACTATCACTCTGACCCCAAGACAGGTGCTTTAACTGTTGAATATTCTCTCTCTCAGTCTCTCCCTCGGTCTCTCTCTTTCTCTCTCTCTCCCCTTCAGATGTACACACACCTACATTTTTTTTCATTTTCTGTTGTGTTTTGGGGCCACACCCTGTGATGCTCAGGGTTACTCCTGACTCTGCACTCAGGAATTATTCCTGGTGGTGCTAAGTGGACCATAGAGGATGCTGGGGATGGAACCCAGGTCAACTGACGAAGCAAGACAAGAGCCCTATCCACTGTACTATCTCTCGTGCACTAGCCCCTCATGCACACATATCCTGGTCCTTTGTGACAAGGGGAAACAGACTTCCCCTTGTGCTCAGGACTTGTTCTTGGCTCTGCGCTCAGGGATCACTCATGGCAGGGACTGGAGAACCATATGGAGTGGCAGAGGTCAAACCTGAGTCAACTCTGTGTAAAACAGTATGTGCCTGACCCATTGCACTATCTCTCCAGCCCTAACTTTTAGATCTTTTATTGGGAAGGGTTTGGGGCCACACCTGGCAGTGCTCAGAGATTGCTCCTAGCTCTGTGCTCAGAGATCACTCCTGATCACCATTTGCAGTGGTGGGTGGGGGTGAAACCAGAATTGTCTGTGTGCAAGGCAAGTGCTTTAACCTGTATACTATCTCTATTCTCTGGCCATATATCTTTCTTATTAGCCATGCTTCCCAATAGAAGTTACATCCCAGCCATCGATCTTGGTCTTGGCTCTATGACTTGCTTTGGCAAGTAGACGTCAGACGTAGATGATGAAGCTCATACTAGCTGAGCTGGTGGGTTCAGGCTGGTTACAGAGCTGCTCTGAACCTTTTTCCTGCAACCCATGCAGAAGGATGAACAGTCACCTCGGACAGTCTCTTATCATGGTCTGGAATAAAAGGTTCAAAATGGTTGCTAGACCTCTGACGCCATCTGATCTCATTAGTGGCTCTGATCCAGAGACCCAGAAATAAAGGTCTCAGAAGAGAGCAACATAGAACTACACGCCACAGAGATGCCTCCAGACCCCTCATGGCAGGCTGTCTCATCCGGACCAACCCAGATGGGGGCGGGTGAGTTCTCCTCCTGGCCCGACAGAGCCTCCGGCAGCCAAAAACCTCCAGAACTCAATTGCCATCATGCTCCCGGCCACTCTCCACAGGCTCAGATGAGCCTCACCCTTGAGTGAACCTGCTGTATAACCATATTTTAAATTTCAGAATTCCTGGAGCGCGTATCTGCAAATCTCCTACTTTACACCTCTGATGTACCAGGAGTAGCACACCACATTCGATGGGGTTTAAATAGAAGGAACCAATCTCAGGGGGAATATATAAACATACACGCACACACACAAACACACAAACACACACACGCTTAATGTTTCCAGGGTGAAATACAACAATCTTCACATACTTTCGTCTAAGGAAACTTTTTTGGATCATTTTTAGCAGAATATTCATAATAGTCTGTGACTGTCAATACAAAATAAATTATTTTGGTTCTGCTTTGGGGGCAGGGTTTGGGGTTCAGGGTAGAAACATTGAAATATGGTGGTGGGAAGGTGTAATGATGGTGGAATTGGTGTTCAAATATTAAATATAATAAATTATTATGAACAACTTTATAAAAATAAAATAAAATGGTTGCTAGAAGCCCTGGAGGCCTCAGCTTAGAACTGGCACATTAAACACTAATCATAGTCAACCATGGAACTGAAAGTATGAAATTATTATTTGCTCTTGTAGGTCATTAAAAATGTGAGGTTGTTTGCTACATAGCATTGAGATTTATGGGCTACTTGTTACACAGCATGGTTAGAGCAAGCCTGACTAATTAAAACAGCAAATGAAAACTGTTCTGAGTACATCACTTAAACCCTTGCACCTGAAGTCAATGTCATCCAATTGTGTGAGCTGAGTGTCTATTGTTAGAAACCAGATAAGTTCTGCCAAAGGCAAAACCTTTTCCTAAATGCTAGGATGGAGTCATATTACCTTGACTTGACCTATTACCAGATTCCTTTCCCAGAATACCAGCTGCATATACCTGCTGGCACCTAGCCACACAAGGTCAGATCTGCAGATCATACTATTGCCACAGCCTAAGTTTTCCTCTCAACCCGAAGCCTCAATCCAGCTGCTGTGACCCAAATGCCAAATAGATTATCTGTCCCTTGTTGTCAGGACTGACATCTGCTCTAACTTTAGCTGAACTTGATGTGCTCCCTATCTCTTGCCTCTGCAGCAGGGTCTGTGGCAGTGGTCTACTTAGCATTAGCTCCTCCCTTGCGCACAAACCTTCCCATTTCAAAGAGAATTCATCCCCACCATCATTATTTTAATACAGTAAATATAGAAATAAATGTGAGATACACATTACTCCTTCATTATGGAGTTCTCTGTGACTTGACTTCAAATGAAACACTTCTTCCTCACTCTTCCTGAATTCAGTGCCTCAGTTAGCCTTGTGAGGATGAAAATGTGGATCAGTTATAAGAGATCTAGAAGTGGCTGAATGAATAGCAACATTGGGGTTGTGTGTGTGTGTGCTCTGCACTCAGAAATTACTCCTGGTGGTGCTCGGGGGGCCATATGGGATCCCAGGTGCCACATACAAGGCAAACGCCCTACCCGCTGTGCTATCACTCTAGCCCAGGTGAGAATTATTACCACTGGCTTTTGCATTTTATTCTTATTCCTTTCTTCTGATTCAGCTTCCTTCTCTCCAACATAATACTTTCTTGCTTTGGCTTTTATTTATTTTTAAAATGTTTTAAAGAAAACATCTATAAGTATTATATTGTCTGAATCTTTATTTTCTTGGAAATGTTTTTATTTTGTGTGCACGCCCTTGAAAGAAAATTTCTCTGAACAAAGAATTCGAGGACTGACCATGTATATTTTCTCTCATAATTTTGAAAATATTATCCTATCTCACCTGCCCCCTTTATTTTTCAACTTAATGTAAATTCTTTATTTCTGATAGAAGTGAAGATCTTTGTGGCACCTACAATTTTACCAGGCTATGTCTAAGTGTGATTTTATTTTGTTTATTGTACCTCATCATTGTCATCTTGTTGCTCATCGATTTGCTCTAGCGGGCACCATTAACGTCTCCATCGTAAGACTTATTCTTACTGTTTTTGGCATATTGAATACGCCACGGGTATCTTGCCAGGCTCTGCTGTGCGGGCAAGATACTCTTGGTAGCTTGCCGGGCTCTTCGAGAGGGGCGGAGGAATCGAACCCAGGTCAGCTTCATGCAAGACAAACACCCTACCCTCTGTGCTATCGCTCCAGCCCTTATTGTACTTAGCATTTATTAATTCCTGAATCTGGAGATTCGTATCTTTTATCAATTCAGAGATGTTACCCATAATTATCTGTTTGAATACGAACTCTCCTTTATGTTACACCTTTTCTCTAATTCTAGTATTAAAGCCCTGGTGGACATACCTTTAAATCTTTATTTTTCCCTCTTTAGTCATTTGGGACAGGGAATATTACTGTGCTGGAACACAGATTTTTCTTATATGCTCTATCTAATAAAATGACGCTCATTTTTTTTTTTTCTTTTTGGGTCACACCTGGCAATGCACAGGGGTTACTCCTGGCTCTGCACTCAGGAACCACTCCTGGTGGTGCTCAGGGGACCATATGGGATGCTGGGAATCAAACCCAGATTGGCTGCGTGCAAGGCAAATGCCCTACCTGCTGTGCTATCACTCCTGCCCAAATGACTCTCAATTTATTCACATTTTAATTTATAATTTCTTGAAGTATGATGATTTTTCATTTGTACTTTTTTTCCTTACATTTTTAAGATGTTCCATAACATGAAATTACTTATTATGTCAATAAAAGCATTTAACAATAAATCCTATACTCACATGGGGCACAGGTCCATGGTTACTAAACATTTTAAGGAATGTTTTCTTTTCTCTTGAACCCTATATCCAAGAGCAAATGAATCCTTTTTTTTTTTTTTTACAGCTTGAAACGAGTAAAATTTTGACAAAGCATTTTATTTATTTATTTATTTTTAAATTTATTTATTAGTGAGTCAGTGAGGATACAGTTACAGATTTATACATTTTCGTGCTCATGTTTATCTCATACAAAGTTCGAGAACCCATCCCTTCACCAGTGCCCATTCTCCACCACCAATAAACCCAGCATCCCTCCCACCCACCCCCAACCCCATCTCCCCCCCCACCACTGTGGCAGGGTCGTCCCTTTTGTTCTCTTTCTCTAATTAGGTGTTGTGATTTGCAATAAAGGTGTTGAGTGGCCATTGTATTCAGTCTCTAGTCTACATTCAGCACGCTTCACCCTTCTTCCGCGTGGCCTCCAACCACATTTTACTTGGTGTTCCCTTCTCTATCTGAGCTGCCTTTTTCCCAGAATGTGAGGCCAGCTTCCAAGCCATGGAGTCAACCTCCTAGTACTTAGCAAATGAATCCTTAACTCATATTTACTACAGTGGCTTTTATTCTCTTGTGATTCTAGCACATAATTTAACTTTATAGGGCTGGAGTGACAGTACAAATGAATGGGTAAGGCATTTGCCTTGCATGCAGCCAACCCAGGTTCAATCCCCAGCAACCCATAGGGTCCTCAAGCACCACCAGGAATGATTCCTGAGTGCAGAGGCAGAAGTAACCCCCGAGTATTGCTGGGTGTGACCCAAAAAGCAATAATAATAATAATAATAAAAGTTTAACTTTATTATTATTATTATATAAAGTTTAGTTTTATTATTATTATTATTTGGGGACTGGAGCAATAGCACAGCGGGTAGGGTGTTTGCCTTGCATAACCCGGGTTCGATTCCTCCATCCCTCTCAGAGAGCCCGGCAAGCTACCGAGGGTAATCCACCCAAATGGCAGAGCCTGGCAAACTACCCGTGGTGTATTCAATATGCCAAAAACAGTAACAACAAGTCTCACAATTGAAACGTTACTGGTGCCCGCTTGAGCAAATTGATGAACAATGGGACAACAGTGCAATACTACACTGCACTATTATTTGGATTCTGGACCACATCTGGCAATGCTCAGGTCTCTCTTCAAGCTCTGTGCTCATCCACCCCTGGAGGATGATCGGGGAATCATATGTAGTGCGGGGGAATTAAATCCAGCCTTACACACTGTATTGTCTCTCTGTCCTCTAACTTTTTCTTAAATACTCAGATTTAAAAGAAATCTTATGAACCACCCAGCAATTCTAGATGTTTAGAAAGAACCATTTCTAGATTATCTAGTCTATTCACTTGCAAACTTGAAGTCTATGAATTAACTTTGTGTGTATGTTTCTAAAAAATTAGATGTCATAGGGCCAAAGTGATAGTATAGCAGGTAAGGTGCTTGCCTTGCATGCAGCAAATATGAGTTAAATCCCCAGTATCCCATATAGTTCCTGAGCCCACCAGGAGTGATCCCAAGTGCATAGCCAAGAGTAACTCCTAATCATCACTGGGTGTGGTCCCCAAACCGAAACCAAACAAAATTAGTTGTGGTAAAATACACATGCAAATCTGGTGACCTTAAATCTGATGAGTGAAGTTGCAAAAAAAAAATGCTCATTTTAATTTGCAGTTTTAGAAGAAACATTTTTGGTAGGCTAGTAGGAAACAAATATTTCCCAAGAGCATGAAAGAACAATCGTGAAGGACCTATTTTTGGAATGGTGAATAATTTGGCTGGGACATGAAAAAAATTGAATAAATTTTCTGAACAGTAGTTTTGGGACAGACAGCAAGGGGCCTTGACTTTTAACATAAAGAAATTTGGACTTTAGGAGCTTTGAAGGTTTTTTAACTGAATTCACTTGGAAGGTTTATCATGGCGTAGTATACAGAATGATTTGGTGATTGGTGAGATTGAGGACAGGCAGGCCAATGAAGCAACTTTTTTTTTTTCTTTTTGGGCCACACCCAGCGATGCCCAAGGGTCACTCCTGGCTCTGCTCTCAGGAATTACTCCTGGTGGTGCGCAGGGGACCTTATGGGATGCTGAAGATCAAACGCGGGTTGGCCGAGTGCAAGACAAATGCCCTACCTGCTGTGCTATCGCTCCAGCCCATGGCCAATGAAGTAACTTACTGTAGTAGTCTGAGAAGGTATAAGACACCAACAGGGATAAATGACTGGCAGAGATTCTCAGAGCTGTTAAAATGACCAAAGTGTAATTGCCGTAATTAACCAAATTGGAGCTGGGAGAAGATGCTAATATAGACGTCTGACAGCATTCTCTAGAGCTAAATTTCTTCCCAAAGGAGTAGCATTTGACCTCCTAGACATGCTATTTATTAATGATCTACTAATTAGTCCGTTGAGCCTGTTAGAGCTCTTGTTTGATCACATTCAAGGTTGAAAAGGGGTGCACCAATGTGATTGGGGTGGGGAAAGAAGTATTAAAACAAAGGTAAAATCCAGAAGAATAAGTCATAGCTCTACGGCGTCTAAACAACTATTCAGCGTTAGCCGAGGCTGTTTTTGGGTGTTTTTTTTTTTAAAAATTGTATCACTGTGAGAAACACAATTACAAAGTTATTCATAACTGGGCTTAAGTCATACAATGTTCTAATACCCATCCCTCCACTAGTGTGCATTTCCCAACACCAATGTCGCCAGTTTTCCTTCTACCCTGCCCCCTCTAGCCTGCCTCTATGGCAAACACTTTCTCTCTCTCTCTCCCTCCTTCCCATCTCCCTCCCTCCCTCCCTTTCTCTTTCTTTCCTTTTGGGCATTATGGTTTGCAGTACAGGTACTGAAAGGTTGTCATGTTTGTCCCTTTACTGCCAAATATTTATGCTATTGGCTCTAGAAGAGAAACCTCTGAGCAGAGATTTAAGTGGTATCTGTTTCTCTTGGCTATAAGCTCTTCTAAAGTCCTTGCTCTAGACTTTCAGCCTCCAAGTTTCTGAGTAGGTCAACTAAACTTCTTACCCAGACTGGGGACATCTCCAGTGAACATTTAGTAACCCAACTGCTCTTGGTTTGCACTTGTTTTGCAATTACTCTGGTATAGTCTGAGGCTATTTTCATACATGTAGTGTGTGTGTCAGTCTTCATTTCCCAACTTACTCTATTACAACTTGTTTCTTCAACCACCAAACTAAAAGGAATACCAGTTATTCAGAGATGACACGTTTAGTACTTATGTGATGAGTGAACTGATGAATGGCAGTTGGACTAGGAAGTTAAGCCTTAATTGGAGAACTTGAATAACTTGTTTCTGAGATTAGGACATCAAGATGTGGGTGTGGAGAAACCGTGTCATTAGAGAAGTAAAAGGCGAATACTGTAGTTTCATCACCAAATATGTAAAAATTGTAGAGATCTGGCTTTCAACCATTGAAAATATAGACATACACACACTCATGGCTCTAATTGTTAGTTTTGTCCTCATACTCAATGGGCATTTCATACCTTTAACATTTTTGTTGCGTTTGTTTCCTAATAATGTGTGTGTGTGTGTGTGTGTGTGTGTGTTAGGGTTAGGCCACACCCAGTGGTGCTCAGGACTTACCCCTGACTCTGTTCAGGGATCACTCCCAGCAGAGCTTAGGGGACCATATGGAATGCTAGGGATAGATCCCATATCAGTTGTGTGCAAGGCAAGTGCTTTACCTGATGTATTTTCATGCCGACCTCTCATAGGAAACTTTTTTCTTTTTTAGTTTAATCTTGGTTTTGGACCATACTCATTGTGTTTGGGGCCATTCCTGGTTTTGTGCTGAGGGGAACATGTGGCATCATGGACTAAACCCAGAGTCTCATACATGCAAGGCTTGTGCTACACCATTGAGCCACAGCATGGTCCCTAACTTACTTTAAAATTGGGGACCAGGAAGAGAATATATAGGTAGGGTGCTTGCCTTGCATCTGCCAGACCTGATTCCCTTCCCGGGCATCCCCTATGGTCTTCTGAGCACTGCCAGGTGTGATTCTTGAGTCCAGAGCCAGGAGTCAGGACTAAGAACTCCCAGATGTGGCCCCCAAACAAAACACCAAAAT